>NC_133333.1:205169404-205469404 GCF_042186555.1 Aquarana catesbeiana | reverse complement strand
TGATTTTGGATAATGACACCACAAAAATTGTTATACAACAAACATGTTGGTTTGTCAGAAAAACCTTTGGTAAATGCACATGTGATTGTGCAGGTATTAAAAAGATTGTTCATCAAGAATGTGTGGATTATTGTCTCAACGCTACAACACTTTTGGGGTGATGTAATTGTTGTTTTAGGAGAAAATGGGGGTTATTTCCTAAGGGCAAATCCTCTTTGCACTACAAGTGCAGTTTCAGTGCAGTTGCAAGTGCACTTGTAGTGAAAAGTGTCTTTGCATTTAGTAAATACCAGCCAACAGTGCTTTGTATAAGGTTACACAATCACGACATTTTCTGCACTCCACACATTTCTGTCAGGGTCAGCTAAAACAAACACAAGCAGTAAATGTCCACAAAGAAGAGCCTGGGGGGAGATGCCTGTCGAGAACTTGAGGTCCTGCAGACTTCTCCCTGTGGCCAAATACCGCAGGGTAGCAACCAACCTCTGCTCCGGAGTGATGGCTTGCCTCATGCAGGTATCCTGCCTGCTGATATAGGGGGTCAGCGAAGCCAACAAACGGTGAAACACGGGGTCCGTCATCCTGAGAAAGTTCCTGAAATCATCAGGATTATTCTCACGGATCTCACGGAGCAAAGGCATATGACAGAACTGGTCATGCTGAAGCAACCAATTCTTGGTCCATGAACTCCCCCCCACCCTGTTCATGGACTGGACTTGTGTCAAGGTCAGGACCCCAACACCAAGCCCCCGCACAGCACGAACTGTACGAGGAGTACGCATACGAAACATGGCTAGAAAACGGTCGGCTGTTTAGAACGAAGTAACAGAACGCACTGAAGAACAGCAAGGCCTGTGAAGAGCGACCTGAAAAACAGCAACGAGCAGGCAAGATCACACAGAAAACTCTGATACGAAATGACTGCACGCACTGAAGAGCAGATACAAACCCACAAGCACAAACTGAACGGCAGAAAACGATCTGAAAGCCACGAGTCTGAAAAAGCGCAAATCGTCTCTCACCAAACTTTTACTAACACGAGATTAGCAAAAGGAGCACAAAGGGTGCCACGCTTGGTTCTGAACCGGCCTTTTCTAGTCTCGTCGTACGTGGTGTACGTCACCGCGTTCTTGGCGATCGGAAATTCCGACAACTTTGTGCGACCGTGTGTAGGCAAAACAAGTTTGAGCCAACATCCGTCGGAAAAAATCCTAGGATTTTGTTGTCGGAATGTCCGAACAAAGTCCGACCGTGTCTACGGGGCATAAGCCTTAGCTGTTGAGAAGGGATGTTGCAGATACAACAACTTTCAGCTTAGCCTATTGACTGCAGTTCACAAACAGGACACTAGATGTAGCTAATGCTCAGTGATATGCTATGCCATGCATTTTTCTATGATGTGTTGTATTTCCTATACATAGTGTTGTACTTGTTGGTTTCTTTTTCCTGTCTGTGTTCTTACCATGTGAGGTGACATCTTTGCTAGTGTGGTTATGTTCCAATAAAGAAGCCAGTTCCTGTTACTCCACAACGTTTAATCTGAATTGACTCAGACGCACCCAGCAATCATACTCTGCAACAAGGCCGCTATCACTACCCAATACTGATGAATTTGGAATTTGCGTTTTCTTTTATAGGCTCCCCCCCCATGTTTTCACTTGGTAATCTGGCCAGCAACACACCTTCTGTAGCAGCACAGGGGCAGGCTTTGGACAGCAGCATTGTCAGTCCTGGGGGGGGGGAGTGTTAAATGTACTAGCAGATTTACATACACTAACAAATTGAAGCCAAACTCCAGCTTCCACTTCATAAGCAGTTATAGTAACTTTTTTTTTCTTTTGGGAAAAAGCTAATCATTGTGAGCACCCCTGTCAGTGGTAAATCGTTTGTCTCAACCCTGTAACTGCTACATCTGCGAGAGAGTTTTTTTCTTTTGAAAAACAGATTCATTGGCCAGATCACCAGGTGAAAGCAAAGGTTCTGGTTCTCTTATTTACCTAGTTTAGCACACTATCCTGTTTGGGGAGGGTCATTTCTCATAACCCCCCAAAAGAGAGCTACACTAACCCTAACCTTAAAGTGGAGTTCCACCTAAAAATGGAAGTTCCTCTTTTCCGGTTCCTCCTCCCCCTCTCCGGTGTCACATTTGGCACCTCTCAAGGTGGAGGGGGAAACAGATACCTGTCTAACACAGGTATTTGCTCCCACTTCTGGCGATAGATTGCTGCAGATTCCGTGGTGATCTATGCCATGTCTGGCCCCTCCTCTGTCCCCCCGCTGTCAGGTTCCAGAAGACAGCAGGGACCAGTGAGGACACGCATCATGACTTGCGCATGCGCATTAAGGAACCAGGCTGTGAAGCCGTAAGGCTTCACTTCTTTAAACCCCCTACTGAAGATGCCAGCGCCTCCCCCCGGAGTCAAGGGACGTGTTGGCTTTCCGGTGAGGACATCGCGGGTGCCCTGGACAGGTAAGTGTCCTTATATTAAAAGTCAGGAGCTGCAATATTTTTAGCTGCTGACTTAAAAAAAAAATTTTTGGTGGAACTCCGTTTGAACCCTAAACTTTGAGCCAATGAGATTACCATGTCAGTGCTGATATAGTGACTGAACTGATAGAAGTGAAAGCGGATTCTGATGTATCTAACGTAAAGTGATTTTTCTTTCAAAGAAGCAGATCCATTGTTGAAATATAGTATAGTGGACACAGTTCTGGTCCTATGCTGATACCTTTCTGTTAGTGACAAAAGAAGTGCTTGCCAGATGGTAAATACTTGGAGAAGCACCAGGTACAAAAGTTCATCTGAATCGAAGGACTTTTTGGAACATTTAAAGAATATGTTCACCTTTTGTAACATGTTACACCCATATTCAGGGTGTAATATGTAACATGTTACGAATGGACTGGCCCCACCACCTCTTAGATTCCCCGATCTGATAGTTAGTGGGGATTCCCCCCCCCCCCCCCACTAGCTGTCAGAATTTAAAAAATTTGGCCAAGCCCGGCTGCATCCCTCATTCACAGTGTCCTGTGAACGGAAAACTACAAGTCTGGTAGTCTTTGCAGCTGTCGGCTTGTAGTTTTCAATGAACTATCACGGCGCTGTGGAGTACAGTGGTAGTTCATTCTCTATTCCTGTCAGATTATATCTGCTTGTCAGTACGGGATGAATGGGCACACAGATAAACTGGCAAATCTGCTGGAGACTTGCATGGCACCAGCAACCTGCTGGTCGCTGTTGCCAGTGGCGTAGCGTGGGTTGTCAGCGCCCAGGGCAAGGCAAGAAATTTGCAACCCCTAACCTGCAGACTTTTAGCACTCCCTAAATCCCTTCCACTAGTACAGAAGTACTGACCAGCCTGATTCATACACTGACCACTACAATAACCTACATGATTACTACACTGACCTACCTGACCACTACACTAACCTACCTGATTCCTACACTGACCTACCTGACCACTACACTAACCTACCTGATTCCTACACTGACCTACCTGACCACTACACTAACCTACCTGATTCCTACACTGACCTACCTGACCACTACACTAACCTACCTGATTCCTACAATGACCTACCTGACCACTACACTAACCTACCTGATTCCTACACTGACCTACCTGACCACTACACTAACCTACCTGATTCCTACACTGACCTACCTGACCACTACACTAACCTACCTGATTCCTACACTGACCTACCTGACCACTACACTAACCTATCTGATTCCTACACTGACCTACCTGACCACTACACTAACCTACCTGATTACTACACTGACCTGACCACTACACTAACCTACCCGAATCCTACACTGACCTACCTGACCACTACACTAACCTACCTGATTCCTACACTGACCTACCTGTCCACTACACTACACTACCCACTACACTACACTGTCCACTACACTACCCACTACTCTACAGTACCCACTACACTACACTATCCACTACACTACCCACTACACTGTACTGACTACTACACTACACTACCCACTACACTACATTACACTACCCACTACATTACCCACTACACTACACTACCCATTACACCACACTGTCCACTACACTACCCACTACACTACACTAACTACTACACTAAACTATACTGTCCACTACACTACCCACTACACTACAGTACCCACTACACTACACTGTCCACTACACTACCCTCTACACTACACTGTCTACTACACTACCCACTACACTACACTGTTCACTACACTAACCACTACATTACCCACTACACTACACTACCCACCACACTACACTGACCACCACACTACACTGCATTGTCCACTACACTATGCTGTCCACTACACTACCCACTACACTACCCACTACACTGACCACTACACTACACTGCCCTGTCCACTACACTACCCACTACGCTACCCATTACACTGTCCACTACACTACCCACTACCCAGTTCACTACACTACACTACCCAGTACACTACACTGCACTACTCACTACTGTCCACTACACTGAAGTACACTGTCCACTACACTACCCACTACACTACACGGTCCACTACACTATACTACCCACTACACTGTACACTACACTACACCGACCTACCTATATTATTTCTATACTGACCACTACATACATGGCTTGACTCAAACTGCTTCTCTCTGGCTGCTTCCTCTCCCCAGACTGTTCCCCCCAGGCCAGAAACATGACTCGAGTCTCACCTGCTTTTTGTCTTCCATCCATGATCGATCTGGTCTGCCTCTTCTCTGCCGCACTGACAGACTGGCTTGCCACAACGGGGAAATGAGGAGAAGATGGTAGCAGCGGGTCACACCAACATTTGCGATTGTGCTACCCACGATCGCGCTCAGACCAGCCCCGCCACTGCACATGACCCCATTCGCCAATCACAGGGAGCTGGCCGCCCAGCCTGAGATTGAACATGGCGGCAGGAGCGTGGGGACACATTATAGCGGAATTCAGACTGAGTGACACACACTCACTGGCATGGGATTTCACCCCCAAAATTTTGTGCCCGGGGCCACGGCCCCCCTCGCACTCCCCATGCTATGCCACTGGCTGGCGCAATGCTTTGCAGCGGGGTAGACAACCTTTGAGAGACGGAGATCTACCTGGACAACAATGAAGAGATCAAAGATCACCGGGGTGCAGCGCCCCCCTTTTTTTAAAATAAATTAACTAGCAAGCCCCCTTAAAAAGTAAAGATAGCATTAAAAACCTAGAAAAAATCTACTAAAACTAATGTAGCACCCTGATGTTTAGGCAGGGTTGCTATCTAATTTGTTTTCCAGGCGATAGTTGTCTTGGTCAATTGTTAGGGGATCAATTGGTTCTTCTCTAAATCTGGACTTGTTTCTGCTACCTTTCTCTTCTGTCACTAGGTAGCACTATGCTAGTGACATTAGATAAGACAGTGGCTTTGCAAGCTCAGACATAAATGGATGGGGTGTCTAAGCCAATGGGCAGAGATGTTCTTTGGTCCCTTGGCCTGCTGAGAGAGCCTATTTATTTGGGTGGAGTCAGGTGATCAGGGTTCTGTGCCACCTGGACGGCTGTCTGGGTGGACGTATGTTGTGCTGCCTCGGGCTGATAGGCCAGAAACCTAAGGCCTATCCCAGGGACATTTAGCTGCTAGGCTGCCTGAAGGCCTTTCCAGGAGCGAGAGAGCAGTGTAGGGTTGGAACTGCTGACTTGTAGTCCAACCAGAAGTAGCGGTTCAGCCGAATGGGGAACCAGCTGTGGTCAGAGGTAGAAGGGGAAGCTGTCGCCACTAAGGGACCATCCACCTCATTACTGGAGACCACTGTGAGTAAGCTGAAACCAGTACCAGAGCAGTCTTCTTACCAGCCGGGGACGGGGAAGAAGTGTGAAAACTTTAGCGAGTGCCAATCGAGGGACTCAGCGGGACAGCAGAGGTGATGCTTGCAGAGCATCAGTGGGTGCCAAGCCAGGGACCTAACGGGTCAACAGGGCTGACACTTGAACAGTATCTGTGAGTGCCAAGCCAGGGACCCAGTAGGGAAGCGGGGGTGACGTTTGAGGAAGATACTGAGTGCTAAAAGTGGAAGAGCTCAGGGGATCCAGTGACTATTGGATCCGAAGTCTAGTGAAAGACTGGGAGTTCATTGAGTAAAGACCCACAGTGAGTGACTTTGAAGTAAGAAGAGAACTGTTTGTGTTGCCAATAGTTGAATACAACTACCGTTAGTAACTACTACAAGATTGTTGCCAGAGGAGACAGCGCTCTTACCTATACAGAAGCGGTGTCCGGCTGGAGGCCTTCACCTGTATAGCTGTCTGCCTATAGAAGTCTTATGCCGCGTACACACGAGCGGACTTTACGGCGGACTTTGCCCGGCGGACTGGATTTCGTCGGACAATTCGATGTGTGTGGGCTCCAGCGGACTTTGTTTTCTCAAAAGTTGGACGGAATTAGATTTGAAACTTGTTTTAAATTTATCCGACGGACTCTTCTTTCTAGCGGACAAACCGATCGTCTGTGTGCTAGTCCGACGAACTCAAACTGACGCATGCTCTGAAGCAATTACAAGACGGAAGCGCTCGGTCTGGTAAAACTAGCCTTCGTCTTGAAGCTAGCACATTCCTCTTCTGTCGTCTTTTAATACAGCCTTTTTTTAGAATCGATAATGCGAGAGGAATTAAGTTGTTTTTCTGCTTTATATTCACACAGAGTTCTCACAAACTTCTTTCTTCATTATTTATCCTCCTGCCATGACTAATATAATATTTTGTAACAGCCAGATCTCCATAACTTTAAAATTTTAAAATAGATTTTTTTTTTTTCTTTTACTTGCACAGGATTGGGTACTCTTTGCAAAGTCAAGCTTTTAAATAATTTCTGATGCTCTGGAGCAATTGCACTTGCAGAGGGCAACTGCCCTCTGCAAAGTGCACAGACTATTTGCTTTTCTCAAATCAACCCCATAGTCTTTTCGACCTGTACCTGCCTACTCCCAAACAAAATGGCGTTTTTTAATCAAAAGACATAGGCAAGAATGTAAGGTAAACCAAAATGTATTTATTTTATTCCCACAAAAATTAGGAAGGCAACACTGGACACACTTTTAGAATCTGGGAAGCCTTTCGTCCCCCAGGACACACATCAAGTTTGAGGACAAGAAAATAGGTATCTTGCGACTATAGGGAGCACAGGGAGCACAGTCAGACCAGACAGAAACCAGGCAATCACTTTAGACTCTTCTGTGGAGCCTTCCCTCCACGCTTCTCTGCAGCCTTCCCTCCACGCTTCTCTGCAGCCTTCCCTCCACGCTTCTCTGCAGCCTTCCTCGGAGGTTGTGCCTCTGGTGGTGTACTTGGGGCAGGAGGAGGAGGAGGAGGAGGAGGAGGATTGGCTTCATCTGCTATATAGGTTGTAGTAGTAAGCTCCCCTCTCAAGCCCTTCTGGTAAGCCTGGAAAATTAGACCCTCACAGAGGAGGCGTTGGCCCTTTTCCAACTCCAGTAATCTGCTGGCTATATAGGTGCCATACGCCTCCTCTGCATTGGGTGGTTTGCTCAGGATCCGGCTTGCTTCCCGTATGAGGTCTAGGGATTCCTGCTCTGTTGGTGTCATTCTACTGGGCCTTTTGTGGAGAATGCGGAGGGGAGGCACCTGACACTCTGTGCGGCTTCTACTTGGCCCAGCCACAGCCTCCTCCTCTCTCCCACTGGGCAAGGCCTCCTCCTCTCTCCCACTGGGCAAGGCCTCCTCCTCTCTCCCACTGGGCAAGGCCTCCTCCTGGCTGAGGTCATCCTGTGTAAAAAAAGGGACATAGTTGTAATTTTCTGTTATGCAATCACACACAATTTTTAGCTCCTAACTTTCAAATATAATTACACAAAATAGTAAAGGCTATCTATTTGACCACACCATTATTTCAGATGATCAACAAGATCTGAGGTTACGTATATATTTGGCCACTACTGTCTAGTGATGTATCTACATATTACTCTTTGTGCAGAAGTGATTTTTTAGGAAGCACTTTCAAAATTAACACCTTAACATCATTAATAACATTTACACAATCCCCAAATCTAAAAAAAAAGTATACCTGGCTGAAGCTGGGCGCATCCACTTCATCAATGGTGAAAAGGCCCAGTTCATCCTGGGACTCCTCAGCTGGGGTGGAGGTGGATGGAAGGCTGGAGGGAAGAGTGGATGGAAGGCTGGAGGGAAGAGTGGAGGGAAGGCTGGAGGGAAGGGTGGGGGGAAGGGTGGAAAGTGATTGCCTGGCTTCGGTCTGCTCATCCAGGAATCGCAGTTTGTGGTAATACCACAACTTGGGTACATATACTTGGTCAGCTGCTGCCCCGGATCTGAGCGACTCCTGGATTTTGCTGTGTTCCCGCTTATACATGTTACACAAGATACCTATTTTCCTGTCCACAAACTTGAGGTCTGCCTGGGGGAGTCGAGTCTTCACAAACTCTAAAAGTGTGCCCAGTGTTGCCTTCCTAACATCCCGATTATAATATAGGGGGTGTTTGACCTCCCACAGGTTTTTCTTGTCCTCATAGAGCTCAATAAAATGGCACAAAAATTCTTCCTCTTTAAAGGGATTCATTTTTTCTGGAAGACAAGACACAAGATCAAAACTTAAATGTCAGGCCCAAATCTCAGGATTAGTTTGTGTTGTAATCTAGGGGACACACACACACACACACACACACACACTCTTTAATCTTACCTTCGTTTGTGACGGTCGCTACTTCCGCACGGACATACGTAGGCCATCGTAATAGCTTGATATACACTGCGCATGTGTCATGCTCCGCCTGCGTCGCCCGCCCCTGACGTTCGTAAGTACGATTTGGCCCCGCCCCTTCACTCTTCGTTGCGCAGTGGGAGTAGATAGCAAAAGATAGCGGAGCGATTAAGTGAAAGTAGCGCGGAGGAAAGCCCGGAGCCCCAAACATCCACATCCTGGAGGAGATATAAGGCCACCAACATGTCTTTTGAAGAGATGGTGGAGATGGTGTCCATATTGAGAAGGGAGGACTACGATGGCAAAAAAGGACCGTACACACGACCCAATCTGAGAAAGGACAAAATAATGTCCTCAATTGTCACCGCTCTTGAAGGGAAATTTGGGACAAAACGTTCGAAAGAACAATTGCGGAAGCGGTGGTCTGACATAAAAAGTCGGGAGCCAGACCAATATTGGCGAATAAAGAAGCTGCTTAAAAAAAGTAAGTACTTGTGTTTTACTATTGAGATACAGAACTTGCATGCTGATCCTTATTTTTGGCCGTTTTTCTGCATCGTTCGTAAATACCGTTCTTTGGAATAGATATGATACTTTATAAAGTGACGTTATTTCTTCGCCAAATACGATGGGACAGTGTTGGACATACATTTATGGCTTGATAATTTGTCGAATTCCCCCAATGAGTTGATGTGGTGTAGATGTGTTTGAAAATATAATGCTTCCTCAAAAATGATTCAGTGTAATGTAGGGACAGGACACAGCAGCTGTTTCCACATCTGGACTCACGAGCACTATAGTTAGTGGGAATGATTTAGCAGTCCCACTATTGTTCTTCGATCTTATTTATTTTTAAATTTACTTTTAATTTTATTCCGTACGTTTTTTGGCTCTGCGTAACTTCTGCATACTTTCAGCTATTAAAACCATTCAACTATTAAAATGTTCGTCTCTTTTAGCTGATGTGTGGTCTTTTTCAACTTTTTTACTACCATTTATACGTTTTTAAATATTAAGGTTTTTTTCACTTGTTTAAACATTGAATTCAATGGGAGCATGCTTGAAATCCTTAAATTCTTCTTCCGCTCCCAAAAGTTTCAGCTCCTTCATACTTTCACCTAGAGACACCAAACAAACTTTACAATGTTCAATAAATATTCAGCTATCTGGCTATATCCTTTCAGTTTGATATTTTTGTAATTTTTGGATAAAAAGCTTTTTGTTTAGAGGTCATTTCGTGAAATTTTAGACATTAATCAGAGTGTACTGTGTGTGTTTTGTTGCCATGGTTACCAAAGCTTCTGTTATACACAGGGGGGAGGTGGCTGGAGCATCTCAGCTCTGATTACAGAGCCCGGGGGAGGGGACAGACACACCATGTACTGATTTATAATCGAGGAATATGATGGGGCAGTTTTGATGGCGGTCATTTTAGCAATTTAGCTATTCAGCATTCCCACGCATTTTGCGCAGGAAATGCATTTTCTAGTGTACTATGTGACCATCACTAAATTTTTGAGGGGTAATACACATAGGAGATCATTGAGGTGTCAGCATCTGTGAAACTTGCCCGAAAATAAGCATTCTTTATAATTGTTGTTCATAGGTAAGGTTCATCCTGTCAACAACATTTATTATGATGCAAAATTGGCAAAAAATCTTAACCAACGTTTTACTTTATTTATTAAAACCAAAAAGATCAGTGTGTTTTAACTATACCTTTTTTTCAAATCTCATAGGGGAGAAAAGACTCAGACAACAGTCCAAGGATCTCAGGACCCCCCCAAGTCACCAGCCTGAGGCCGAACCTACCCCAAGCCCCAGCCCAAGACCACGCCCACCCGACGACCTTGAGGAAGGAGAGGTGGAGGAAGTGTGCGAGGTTTCAAGCCCACCAAGTGAGTGACTGACACCCCAGCTTGAGTTACTGTATTTTGGCGTGCATATTGTAAACCTTGTTTTTATTCACTCGTTTTAGGTGAGTTTCTGGTTGTGGAAGGCCAAGCGGCAGAGCACTTCACCACAGACAGTGCGCAAAGATTAATTGGCCAGATTATGCTGTGGAATGGCCACATAGATCAAATGCGTGAACAAATTCACAGCATGAAACTTCGCCTGGACTCCATGCAACAGGAAATGAAGAACATGATTGATGTTTTGGGCCGAATATAATCACGTTTGGCCTAAAAACATCAATCATGTTCTTCATTTCCTTGGGAAGTTTTTTTGTTATTAAAAATTTTTTTACAATTTTGGGGGTATAACCAAATTTACTATGTGTGATGCACACAGTGTGTCATCATGTGCTATCTTCCATCATGGGTTAGCAATGTACTTGTTTTGTGTTTGCAAACCCTTCATCCTGAAAAATCTTTGGTGGTGAGAGGAACCAAAAATGGGATTGCACACACAAAACACGTACATTGCTCTCCCATGATAGGAGATAGCACATGTTGACTTGACCCTTTAGTAAAGCTCAATTTTGAGCATCTTATAAATGACAAATTTCTGCAAGGGTGACATTACATGCACCGTTGTAGAAATATTGAACTTTGTAAGTTCATTTATTGTAAGTTTTGTTTCTAAAAACACTGTTGTGTATGTAAATCTTGTTAGATAAAGTTCTATATATTTGTGAAAAAATGGCTTGAATAATTTAGTAAAAGATAATTTTTTTACACAACGTAAAATATTTTTGAAAAAAAAAAAAGAACAAAAAAAAATAAAAAATATGGTAAAAAATGCACCTTTCAATGTGCACCAAGTAAAATTTTTTACCCTATACAATGTGTGTGGCTGTTTCTTGAAGTCAAAATTTGGGGTTTGTTTTTGTGGGCCTGATTAACTAAAGCTAAATGCACTTGACACTACTACAAGTGCACTAGGAGACAGACATAACTTAAAGGTAAACAACAATAAAAACAAGATATTTAGATAAACCAATTTTCTTTTTTCTTTTTTAAACAAACTTACAGCTTTTGCTGAATAGCAATGGCCCCCCGACCATTAAAATAATTCACATAACGGTCACGCACTTGACGTGCGGTTCGGGGGGCCAAGCCAATACGGCCAATTTCTAGGCCTGTGAAAGTGCTAGCCTCTTCCAGTCTGGCCTCAGGCCCAACAGAGGATAGATATGTAGCTGAATGTCTCCTTAAAAAGTTATGTAAAATGCCGCAAGCAAGGATGACGTGGTTGATTTTATAGTCCGCCAAATTAATAGCCGTAAGGAAGATACGGAACCGGCTGGCCAGAATACCAAAGGCATTCTCCACAACCCTTCTTGCTCTGGCCAGCCGATAATTAAATACCCTCCTCTCAGGGGTGAGTGTCCTTTGGGGGAACGGCCTCATCAAGTTCTCACAGAGAGCAAATGCTTCATCAGCAATAAAAACTGAGGGGAGTCCATCCACATTATCGTCATCAGGTGGCAATTCCAGGCCACCGGTCTGGAGACGATGGCACAGCTCGGTCTGTGCAAAGACTCCTCCGTCAGACATCCGGCCGTTCTTACCCACATCCACAAACATAAACTCCAAATGTGCCGAGACCACCGCCATCAAAACTACACTATGGAACCCCTTGTAGTTAAAGAAATAAGACACCGAATGCGGTGGTGGCACAATCCGGACGTGCTTCCCGTCAATCGCCCCTACACAGTTGAGAAAGTCCCAACGGTCAGCGAACTGGGAGGCCACAGTCTGCCATTCCTGTGGACTTGAAGGAAACTGTGGCGTGCAAAAAAAAATAAGATAAGGACTTTAATAAAAAAATTGTATATCAGATTACACCAAAACATTAGTAAACAACAGCAGTCAAATATTATGAATATGTGTGTTTGTAATTGAAATGTGGAAAAACATAAGGCACACTTATAAGATTACTCACCCCCTATGATGGCCCATTGATACATTTGAATGTGGGGGGAGGGGTTCTAATTAGGTTAACAAACACACCTGACTGGCTCAAACATTTGTGGGGTGGGGGAGGGGTTCTAATTAGGTTAACAAACACACCTGACTGGCTCAAACATTTGTGGGGTGGGGGAGGGGTTCTAATTAGGTTAACAAACACACCTGACTGGCTCAAACATTTGTGGGGTGGGGGTTCTAATTAGGTTAACAAACACACCTGACTGGCTCAAACATTTGTGGGGTGGGGGAGGGGCAAACAAGACAATGGAGCAGACAATATACATTGTTCAATGGACTATAGGCTAGAGAAAAAAATGGACCCAGCATTGCATGGTGGGGAGGTTAATGAAAGAAATTATGCATGTAGGGCAATAAATGATTAAAATAGGCATGCACGAAGATAAAGGGGACATTCACAGCAGATTGAAAGCATGGCAATTAGGTAAAGAGGACAGTTCTACAATACATCTAAAACAGTTAATACATATCATGTAATGTTAAAGGATAAAACTTACCTTCATATATTCCTTCTGCAGGACCTGAATAATAGCAGAACAGGTCTCTGGGATTATGATCCCCAGAGCCTGGGGGGAGATGCCTGTCGAGAACTTTAAGTCCTGAAGACTTCTCCCTGTCGCCAAGTAACGTAACGTGGCAACTAGCCACTGCTCCGCACTGATGGCTTGCCTCATGCAGGTATCCTGCCTGCTGATATAGGGGGTCAGCATAGCCAGCAGACGCTCAAAGACGGGGTCCGTGATCCTGAGAAAATTCCTGAAATCCTCAGGATTATTCTCACGGAGCTCACGGAGCAAAGGCATATGAGAGAACTGGTCATGCTGGCGCAACCAATTCTTGGTCCATGAACTCCTCCTCACCCTGTTCATGGACTGGACTCGGGTCAAAGTATTAACCCCAACACCAAGTCCCCACACAGCACGAACTCGAGAACGAGAACGTCCACTCGACATGGCTTCAAAACGGTCGGCTGCTCAAACAAACAAACTTATAACAAACGCACTGAAGAACAGCAAGGCCTATGAAGAACGACCTGAAAATCAGGAACGAGCGGACCAGAACGGCCTGCAAGGCAGGTTACGAACTGACCAACACGCACTGAAAAGCAGATACAAACCTCACAAGCACAAACTGAACCGCAGAAAACGAACTAAATAAGCTGAAAAGCGCGAATCGTCTCTAACCAAACTTCTACTAACACGAGATAAACACGAGATTAGCAGAAGGAGCCCAAAGGGTGCCGGAGTGGGGCTTGGACTTCCTTTTTCTAGTCCCGTCGTACGTGCTATACGTCACCGCGTTCAAAACCAGCGGACTTTTGCAATGAGCGTGTGTGGCCAAGTCCGTCCGTTTTTAAGTCCGGCTCAAGGAGCCAACAAAGTCCGACGAAAAGTCCGCCGGAAGTCCGCCGTAAAGTCCGCTCGTGTGTACGCGGCATTAGAGTCTGCCAATTATCATTGCATCTACTTAAGGATGTCCTGGCCCTAACCCTCTCTTTCTCTCTGCATTTGTAGGAAAGTCTTTAACCTATTCTAGTTTAACGAGAACCCTAAAGGCCAAAGACAGCTGACATCCTTCAATATGTAGTGGGTTGTGATGCATAGTGGGTGCAAAGATGGTGAAAGTTATTGGGCGCCAGACACTTCTTATATGCAAAAGAAGTTTTATTTCTTTTAACAGTCCTTTTAGGGAAAGAGGGCTAGGGCCAGAACACCCTTAAGTAGTTGTAATTTCAATTGGCAGACTCTGAGACTTCAATAGGAGGACACCCATACAGGGAAAGGCCCCAGCAAGGTGCCACTTCTGCACGTGCAGGATTGCTGTCTCCTATGGCAACAGTAATTAACAGTTCCCAACATAAAGTTCAACAGTTCTATCAGCTTCACTACTACGTCTACTTGTAGTTCTTCAGCCCCTTGAACTCCTAGTCTCTCACTGGACTCTCTGATTCACTGACTCTGAATCCTGTGAGCTCCTCAAGGCTTTTGCAGTGGTATCTCCCTCAAGCGTCACCCACGCTTCTCTGCTGGTTTCCTAGCTTGGCACTCCAGATACTTTTCAAGCTTCACCCCTGCTAACCTGCTAACCGGCTCTGTCCCTGGCTTGACACACAAGGCTGCTCTGCAAGCATCACCTCCGCTGGTTGGGTCCCTGATTTGATCACCGCCTGAAGTTTCCAGATTCTCTACCGTCCCCTTTCGGTGAGAATACTGCTCCGGTACTTGCTTTAGTTACTCACTGTGGTCCCTGGCAAAGGTGGTTGGTCCCTTAGTGGTGACAGCTTCCCTTCTACCTCTGACCATGACAAGTTCTTCAGCCAGCAGAACCATCACTTTTGGTGTCCAGGGCTCAGTAGTATGTAGGGCAGTGTACAGAGGTCAGTGGTATGTAGGGCAGTTTACAGAGGTCAGTAGGATGTAGGGCAGTGTGCAGAAGTCAGTAGGATGTATGGCAGTGTACAGAGGTCAGTAGTATGTAGGGTAGTCCACAGAGGTCAGTAGTATGTATGACAGTGTGCAGAGGTCAGTAGGATATAGGGCAGTGTGCAGAGGTCAGTAGGACAGAGGGCAGTGTACAGAGGTCAGTAGTATGTAGGACAGTGTGCAGAGGTCAGTAGTATGTAGGGCAATGTACAGAGGTCAGTAGTATGCAGGGCAGTGTTTAGAGATCTGTAGTATGTAGGGCAGTTTACAGAGGTTAGTAGGATGTATGGCAGTGTACAGAGGTCAGTAATATGTAGAGTAGGGATGAGGTTCGAGTCGGAGTCGAACATCGGCTGTTCGCCAGTTAGCCGAACAGCAAACAATTTGGGGTGTTCGTGGCAAATTCGAATGCCACGGAATACCCTTTAAAAGTCTATGGGAGAAATCAAAAGTGCTAATTTTAAAGGCTTATATTCATGGTATTGTCATAAAAAGTGTTTGGGGACCTGGGTCCTGCCCCAGGGGACATGGATCAATGCAAAAAAAGTTTTAAAAATGGCCGTTTTTTTCAGGAGCAGTGATTTTAATAATGCTTAAAGTGAAACAATAAAAGTGTAATATTCCTCTAAATTTCGTACCTGGGGGGTGTCTATAGTATGCCTATAAAGGGGCGCATGTTTCCCGTGTTTATAACAGTCTGACAGCAAAATGACATTTCAAAGGAAAAAAAGTCATTTAAAACTACTCGCGGCTATTAATGAATTGCCGGTCCGACAATACACATAAAAGTTAATTGATAAAAACGGCATGGGAATTCCCCACAGGGGAACCTTGAACCAAAATTGAAAAATAAAAATGACGTGGGGTCCCCCTCAAAATCTATACCAGACCCTTCAGGTCTGGTATGGATTTTAAGGGGAACCCCGCGCCAAAATTTTTAAAAAAATGGCATGGGGTCCCCCTAAAAATCCATACCAGACCCTTATCTGAGCATGCAACCTGCCAGGCCACAGGAAAAGAGGGGGGACGAGAGAGCGCCCCCCCTCCTAAACCGTACCAGGCCACATGCCCTCAACATTGGGAGGGTGCTTTGGGGTAGCCCCCCAAAACACCTTGTCCCCATGTTGATGAGGACAAGGGCCTCATCCCCACAACCCTGGCCGGTGGTTGTGGGGGTCTGCGGGTGGGGGGCTTATCGGAATATGGAAGCCCCCTTTAACAAGGGGTCCCCCAGATCCCGGCCCTCCCCCCTGTGTGAAATGGTAACCATTTCACTAAAAAAGTGTCAAAAATGTTAAAAATTACAAGAGACAGTTTTTGACAATTCCTTTATTTAAATGCTTCTTCTTCTATTTTCTTTCATCTTTCTTCTATCTTCTATCTTCCTTCGGTTTCTTCCTCCATCTTCTGGTTCTTCTGGTTCTTCCTCCGGTGTTCCACAATGGATCTCGCTCATTAGAGGGTTGCTACTTCCCCCTGACGGAGAGGTTCTGTTTGGTCTCATTTATTTTTATGCTGGGACATTATTACCTAACTTTTAGCGCTGCACCTATTTCTTCACATCTCCTTGTAATCTGAAACTAGCAGTCAGTCAGTCACCTTCAGTGCAGCCGCTTCACTGATCAGCTTCACACTCTCCCTCCGGTTTGCACTTCACTTACCCGCTGCCTCTCTCTGTCAGCCTTCCATCTCCCGTTGAATGTCCTCCTGCCTCCTCTGTCCGCATCTGTGGGGTGATTACTGTTCTCAGTACACCCCTCCCGCACTACGATGTCCCGCTCTGCCGTTGATGTAGGTCCCCGGGTCACCCGCTGCCGCTCTCGGTCATGAGGAGGTCTGATCCGGTCATGGGGGGGTCAGGTCCAGTCGTGGGGGGCCCGGTCCGTTCGGGGGGTCCGTGCGCCACGCTGCCGCTCTCGGGGGTGGGGGGGTCTGGTCCAGTCCTCTGCTCGCTGCTCACACACTCCCTCTCACTCCACGCTGTCCCAGCACTGACTTCTGTGCCAAAAAAACTCTGCAACAGCACTACCTAGAGGTAGAAGGAATCTATCTGTTCCTATATCCTACCGACTTCTGTCCACCGTCCTACATCCTACCGACCTTTGTCCTCGACCTTCATCCTAACCGACCTCTGTCCACTGCCCTACATCCTACCGACTTCTGTCCGCCACCCTACATCCTACTGACCTCTGTCTGGCGCCCTACCTACTACCAACCTCTGTGCACTGCTCTACATTAGGGATGAGCCGAACACCCCCCTGTTCGGTTCGCACCAGAACATGCGAACAGGCAAAAAATTTGTTCGAACACGCGAACACCATTAAAGTCTATGGGACACGAACATGAATAATCAAAAGTGCTAATTTTAAAGGCTTATATGCAAATTATTGTCATAAAAAGTGTTTGGGGACCCGGGTCCTGCCCCAGGGGACATGGATCAATGCAAAAAAAAGTTTTAAAAACGGCCGTTTTTTCAGGAGCAGTGATTTTAATAATGCTTAAAGTGAAACAATAAAAGTGTAATATCCCTTTAAATTTCGTACCTGGGGGGGGTGTCTATAGTATGCCTGTAAAGGGGCGCATGTTTCCTGTTTTTAGAACAGTCTGACAGCAAAATGACATTTCAAAGGAAAAATAGTAATTTAAAACTACTCGCGGCTATTAATGAATTGCCGGTCCGACAATACACATAAAAGTTCATTGATAAAAACGGCATGGGAATTCCCCACAGGGGAACCCTAAACCAAAATTAAAAAAAAAAAAAATGACGTGGGGGGTCCCCCTAAATTCCATACCAGGCCCTTCAGGTCTGGTATGGATTTTAAGGGGAACCCCGCTCCAAAATTTAAAAAAAATGGCGTGGGGTTCCCCTAAAAATCCATACCAGACCCTTATCCGAGCACGCAACCTGGCAGGCCACAGGAAAAGAGGGGGGACGAGAGAGCGCCCCCCTCCTGAACCGTACCAGGCCACATGCCCTCAACATTGGGAGGGTGCTTTGGGTTAGCCCCCCAAAACACCTTGTCCCCATGTTGATGAGGACAAGGGCCTCATCCCCACAACCCTGGCCGGTGGTTGTGGGGGTCTGTGGGCGGGGGGCTTATCGGAATCTGGAAGCCCTCTTTAACAAGGGGACCCCCAGATCCCAGCCCTCACCCCTGTGTGAAATGGTAACCATTTCACTAAAAAAGTGTCAAAAATGTTAAAAATGACAAGAGACAGTTTTTGACAATTCCTTTATTTAAATGCTTCTTCTTTCTTCTATTTTCTTTCATCTTTCTTCTTTCTTCTATCTTCCTTCGGTTTCTTCCTCCATCTTCTGGTTCTTCTGGTTCTTCTGGTTCTTCCTCCGGTGTTCTCATCCGGCATCTTCCTCCGCAGCGTCGGCGTCTTTTTCCCTTCATCTCCTCGGGCCGCTCCGCATCCATGATGGCATGGAGGGAGGCTCCCGCTGTGTGACGCTTCTCCTCTTCTGACAGTTCTTAAATAACAGGGGGCGGGGCCACCCGGTGACCCCGCCCCCCTATGATGCACGGGGCCTTGATGGGGACTTCCCTGTGGCATTCCCCGTAACGTCAGAAGGGGGCGGGATTACGTAACGGGTGATGAGGCCCTTGTCTTCATCAACATGGGGACAAGGTGTTTTGGGGGCTACCCCAAAACACCCTCCCAATGTTGAGGGCATGTGGCCTGGTACGGTTCAGGAGGGGGGGCACTCTCTCGTCTCCCCTCTTTTCCTGCTGCCTGCCAGGCCTGCCAGGTTGCATGCTCAGATAAGGGTCTGGTATGGATTTTTAGGGGGACCCCATGCCATTTTTTTTTTAATTTTGGAGCGGGATTCCCCTTAAAATCCATACCAGACATGAAGGGTCTGGTATAGATTTTGAGGGGGACCCCACGCCATTTTTTTTTTAAAATTTTGGCCGGGGTTCCCCTTAATATCCATACCAGACCTGAAGGGCCTGGTATGGAATTTAGGGGGACCCCCACGTCATTTTTTTTCTTACATTTTGGTTCGGGGTTCCCCTGTGGCCGTTGTTATCAATTAACTTTTATGCGTATTGTCGGACCGGCAATTCATTAATAGCCACGAGTAGTTTTAAATGACTTTTTTCCTTTGAAATGCCATTTTGCTGTCAGACTGTTCTAAAAACGGGAAACATGCGCCCCTTTACAGGCATACTATAGACACCCCCCAGGTACAAAATTTAAAGGGATATTACACTTTTATTGTTTCACTTTAAGCATTATTAAAATCACTGCTCCCAAAAAAACGGCCATTTTTAAAACTTTTTTTTGCATTGATCCATGTCCCCTGGGGCAGGACCCGGGTCCCCAAACACTTTTTATGACAATAATTTGCATATAAGCCTTTAAAATTAGCACTTTTGATTATTCATGTTCGTGTCCCATAGACTGTAATGTTGTTCGCGTGTTCAAACTAATTTTTTGCCTGTTCGCATGTTCTGGTGCGAACCGAATAGGGGGGTGTTCGGCTCATCCCTAATGTAGAGCAGTGCACAGAGGTTGGTAGTAGGTAGGGCACCGGACAGAGGTCAGTAGGATGTAGGGTGGCGGACAGAAGTCGGTAGGATGTAGGGCAGTGGACAGAGGTCGGTTAGGATGAAGGTTGAGGACAAAGGTCGGTAGGATGTAGGACGGTGGACAGAAGTCGGTAGGATATAGGAACAGATAGATTCCTTCTACCTCTAGGTGGTGCTGTTGCAGAGTTTTTTTGGCACAGAAGTCAGTGCTGGGACAGCGTGGAGTGAGAGGGAGTGTGTGAGCAGCGAGCAGAGGACTGGACCAGACCCCCCCCACCCCCGAGAGTGGCAGCGTGGCGCACGGACCCCCCGAACGGACCGGGCCCCCCACGACTGGACCTGACCCCCCCATGACCGGATCAGACCCTCTCATGACCGAGAGCGGCAGCGGGTGACCCAGGGACCTACATCAACAGCAGAGCAGGACATCGTAGTGCGGGAGGGGGTGTACTGAGAACAGTAATCACCCCACAGACGCAGACAGAGGAGGCGGGAGGACATTCAACGGGACCAGGAGATGGAAGGCTGACAGAGAGAGGCAGCGGGTAAGTGAAGTGCAGACCGAAGGGAGAGTGTGAAGCTGATCAGTGAAGAGGCGGTACTGAAGGTGATTGACTGACTGCTAGTTTCAGATTACAAGGAGATGTGAAGAAATAGGTGCAGCGCTAAAAGTTAGCTGAAAAATTAGGTAATAATGTCCCAGCATAAAAATAAATGAGACCAAACAGAGTCCTCTCCGTCAGGAGGAAGTAGCAACCCTCTAATGAGCGAGATCCATTGTGGAAGAAAACTCAAAAGGGGGTAAAAACACCATCACCAACACCCAAATAAACTGACCCTTACCATCAGTGTATGGGTTATACACATATGCTGAAAACAGATAGCGAAGGCAGTCTTCTTGGGATAAACCAACGATCTCCTAGTAGAATAGCACAGACATATTCGTTCCAGTCTGGACCAGATAGAAAGCCTAGGGTTTCCTCTTTAAACCAAGATTGTGAAGCAAGTGTGCAACCTCGAGATTCGTGGTATATGGGGAGTAAAAAAGAACGCTCATTGCGCAAACTCCATCACCAAGGATATATTTATTAAGAAAAAAGAAGAGCAAACTCACATTTGGTAAGATAGCATACAGCAGTGTGAAGCGTCCAGGGCTTCTAACCACAAAGATGGCCGCCGCGTCACCGTCCAACCGCATCCTGCGTCGCCAGTCTCTGACGTCGCCCAACGTTTCGTCATCAACACACGTCTTCAGGGCGTGGTTATGACGCAAACGGACATGTATTTATAGGAACAAGGAAACTGGAGAGGCGGAAATCAGATGCGTTCCAAGAACCGGAAGTATGAGTTACTTGTACCGGAACCAACACACCTCAAAGAAATTTGTACATTAAGTAGTAATGGTATAAAGCCAATAGCAAGTGACATAAGTATATAAAGATAAAAATGTCTTTGACATAAGTCATAATAAAAAATGATTAAATAGGGTAATCATTAATCACAATGTAGAGACAAAGCAGTGGTGGTTAAAGGAGGTGGCGGCATCTTGTGGTTAGAATACAAATTACAGCATAAATTGAAAATACAGAATTTGTACCAATAATTACCATATAGTGAAGAAAAAATCAATCGCTACATGATACCCATAAGAAAATTATTAAAAATTACAAAGGGACATAATTGATAAAATTAATAACAAAAAGGGGGGAATAAAAAGAAATAAAATAAAATGACCAAGGGGGGAAACCTAGCTGTTGCTAATAAAGGCATTCAGGTCCCATTCCACATTCATTACGTATGGAAAATAGGTCCTAGCTTGGTATATCCAATTAGTCTCCAGCTGAGAGACCCCTCTAGTCATATTACTTCCCCTCCAATGTCCTGAAAACTTGTCAATTCCCAAAAGATGGTGCCCTTTGGATTACAATCATGCTTCAGAGCATAGTGCTTGGATAGGCTATGCTTGGGGACCCCAAGGTAGCAAGGAGTCCTAATCACAAGAGGCTGCAAAAAATGGTCTACATATTTGCCCACCCTGGAAGTAACCGAGTCAATACCACTGACTATCGGCCTTCCAGGGGGGCAAATGGGATCCTTATGAACTTTAGGTAAGTAGTAGATCACTGGGATCCTAGGGGTTGATGGAATAAGAAAAGCTTTTTCTTTTTTGGAAATAATTCCATGTTTAAAACCCTCATCTACCACCATAACCAACTCCTTCTTATATTGAGAAGTTGGATTGCCTCACAAAGGGAGGTAGATATCTCGATCCGAGAGCAACCTAGACATTTCCTTGTCATGGGCCTCTTTGTCCAAGATCACAATACCTCCCCCTTTGTTCCACTGGGCATACAATGATATCAACACAATCTTTAAGTTGTTCTAAACCCTTATTGAACATGTATTCCCTCCTGTTCTTCTTGACCTGTAAGGCAAGTAGATCCTTGTTCACTATGTCTCTAAAAACAGAGATGGCCGGGGCTTGTTGTGCAGGGGGGTTAAATAATGAGGCATTCCTTAAATTAGATTGTCTTATTTCCGCTGACACTGCCACATTAGGGCGAGAGGGATTTGTCATAAAGTGACGCTGGACGTTCATCTTCCGAATGAATTTTTGATCATCTATAAAAGTTTCAAACTTATTTAAGGGCTTCGAGGGGGCAAATTTCAGTCCATGATTCAAGACATGTTTCTCCTCGTTAGAGAGGATGGCTTTACTTAAATTGAAAAGACCAGTATCTCTTATGTGCGCCTCCTTTTTTGCGCGGACCCACCTCCCCCCTCTGACACCCCTTTTAGGTCTATAACCCTTTTGTTTTGCTTGACTTTGGGAAAAAAAAATTCTTTTATACCCTCCCAAGGCCTCTCTATCCCTCCTTGGATGAGTGGGCCCTAGGGGATAATGTTGTTGCTGCCACCAGTTCTCACCTACCGGAGTTCCCCGGAGTTCCCCAGAGTTGCCATTTAAAGATGATTTTGCTTTTATAGTCAGTGACATCTCTAAGATACTTTTTCCTTTTCTTATTCCTTTGCTCTAACTCCTCTTTTTCAAGATGTTTTTTAAAAGATCAGACTTTTTCTTATAATTATTGTCCTTGAATGGATTCAACTTTTCTTTAATAACGCCGATCTCTCCATCCACCTTGAGGAGTTTCTGCTGCTTTCTCTTAAGCAAGAATCGAATAAGATCCAAGCCAGCTGTATTAAAGAATTGAAACCATTCTGTAGTATCAGTGACATCAATCAGAGGAGTGATGTCCCATCGTAAACTACGTGGAACCATTTTGTCGGCTAGGTATTGTTCAAAAAAGGCTATATCCCAATTGGTATGCAACTCAGTGGTTAGCAAATTCTTAAGCCTCATGAACAAACTGCCGATATCATTCGTGGGGTTATTTTCTTCATTAAAAATCCCCTCTGTATTAATTAAATGGGTAGCTCTAAATTCAAAGATATTCATAGTAGACAATATGAAAAAGCTGCAACACAATATAACCAAAATACAGAAATAAAAACAAAATCTGTTGCGCTTAATATAACATAAAATGAAAAGAAAGCAGCTGAAAAATTAGGTAATAATGTCCCAGCATAAAAATAAATGAGACCAAACAGAGTCCTCTCCGCCAGGAGAAAGTAGCAACCCTCTAATGAGCAAGATCCATTGTGGAAGAAAACTCAAAAGGGGGTAAAAACACCATCACCAACACCCAAATAAACTGACCCTTACCATCAGTGTATGGGTTATACACATATGCTGAAAACAGATAGCAAAGGCAGTCTTCTTGGGATAAACCAACAATCTCCTAGTAGAATAGCACAGACATATTCGTTCCCCTCTGGACCAGATAGAAACCCTAGGGTTTCCTCTTTAAACCAAGATTTTGAACCAAGTGTGCAACCTCGAGATTCGTGGTATATGGGGAGTAAAAAAGAACGCTCATTGCGCAAACTCCATCACCAAGGATATACTTATTAAGTAAAAAGAAGAGCAAACTCACATTTGGTAAGATAGCATACAGCAGTGTGAAGTGTCCAGGGCTTCTAACCACAAAGATGGCTGCCGTATCACCGTCGAACAGCGTCCTGCGTCGCCAGTCTCTGACGTCACCCAACGTTTCATCATCAACATGCGTCTTCAGGGGCGTGGTTATGATGCAAGCAGATGTGTATTTATGGGAACAAGGAAACTGGACAGGCAGAAATCAGATGCGTTCCAAGAACAGGAAGTATGAGTTACTTGTACCGGAACCAACACACCTCAAAGAAATTTGTACATTAAGTAGTAAAGTGACATAAGTATATAAAAATAAAAATGTCTTTGACATCAGTCATAATAAAAAATGATTAAATAGGATAATCATTAACCACAATGTAGAGACAAAGCAGTGGTGGTTATGGGAGGTGGCGGCATCTTGTGGTTAGAATACAAATTACAGCATAAATTGAAAATTGAAAATACAGAATTTGTACCAATAAGTACCATATAGTGAAGAAAAAATCATTCCCGCTACATGATACCCATAAGACAATTATTAAAAATTACAAAGGGACATAACTGATAAAATTAATAGAAAAAAGGGGGGAATAAAAAGAAATAACATAAAATGACAGGGGGGGGGGGGGGGGGGGGGACCTAGCTGTTGCTAATAAAGGCATTCAGGTCCCATTCCACATTCATTCCGTATGGAAAATAGGTCCTAGCTTGGAATATCAACTTAGTCTCCAGCTGAGAGACCGCTCTAGTCATATTGCTTTCCCTCCAATGTCCTGAAAACTTGTCTATTCCCAAAAAAATGGTGCCCTTTGGATTACAATCATGCTTCAGAGCATAGTGCTTGGATAGGCTATGCTTGGGGAACCCCCTTTTGATGTTATCAACATGTCCCTTAAGCCTGATATGCAGTTTACGAAGAGTACGCCCTATATACTGAAGCCCACAGGGGCAAACGATGATATACACCACATGTTTAGTAGTGCATGTGATAAAGGGTTTTATCGGAAGGGATTCCTGGGTGGAAGTGGATTGAAAGGAATCCATCCTCCTACATTTGTTGGTGTTCAGCTTACAAATCGGGCATTTCCTGCAAGGAAAAAAAACCCCCATACTTTGGAAAAAAGAAATCTGCTTGGGTGGATTAATAATATTAGGAGCTACTTGTAGCCTCAATGGCGGAGCCCCCCTATACACCATACGAAGTAAATCAGGCAAATTAGGACCCAAAACCTTGTCCCCCTTCAAAACTTTCCAATGCCTCTGAATTATTTTTTGGATGTCATAATATTGGTTGGAATAGGCAGTAATAAAAGAAAATTTGAAAGAAGTATCCTGGGCCTTAGTATTCACAGTCAGCAAATCTTCCCTATTTTTCTCTTTACCAAGGTTAAATGCCGCATCCAAGGCTTCCGCTGCATAACCTTTTTTGAGGAATCACTTTCTGAGGATAGAGGCTTCGGACACAAAGTCCTCACATCTTGTGCAATTACGCCTCAACCTGAGAAATTGGCTTTTAGGTACTGATTCTAGCCAGGCCTTATGGTGACAACTTTTATTGTCTAAACAACATAACATCAAAAGGGTGTTCCCCAAGCATAGCCTATCCAAGCACTATGCTCTGAAGCATGATTGTGATCCAAAGGGCACCATTTTTGGGGGAATTGACAAGTTTTCAGGACATTGGAGGGGAAGCAATATTACTAGAGGGGTCTCTCAGCTGGAGACTAAGTGGATATACCAAACTAGGACCTATTTTCCATACGGAATGAATGTGGAATTGGACCTGAATGCCTTTATTAGCAACAGCTAGGTTTCCCCCCTTGGTCATTTTATTTTATTTCTTTTCATTCCCCCTTTTTTCTATTGATTTTATCAATTATGTCCCTTTGTAATTTTTAATAATTTTCTTATGGGTATCATGTAGCGGGATTTATTGGTACAAATTCTGTATTTTCAATTTATGCTGTAATTTGTATTCTAACCACAAGATGCCGCCACCTCCTATAAGCACCACTGCTTTGTCTCTACATTGTGATTAATGATTACCCTATTTAATCATTTTTTATTATGACTTATGTCAAAGACATTTTTATTTTTATATACTTATGTCATTTGCTATTGGCTTTATACCATTACTACTTAATGTACAAATTTCTTTGAGGTGTGTTGGTTCCGGTACAAGTAACTTATACTTCCGGTTCTTGGAACGCATCTGATTTCCGCCTGTCCAGTTTCCTTGTTCCTATAAATACATGTCCGTTTGCGTCATAACCACGCCCCTGAAGACACATGTTGACAAAACATTGGGTGACGTCAGAGACTGGCGACGCAGGACGCGGTTGGACGGTGATACGGCGGCCATCTTTGTGGTTAGAAGCGCTGGACGCTTCACACTGCTGTATGCTGATCAGTTAGAGGGAGGAGCCGGATGTGGGCATTGTGTTGGTGCCAATGCTGAGCCTGGGATGCCCGGCGTCTCCCCCCCTGTGTTGCGGGCTTTGGCTCAGACGCGGGTCACCCCCTAGCTCGTCGCGGGCCCCTCGGCCCACTGCCTTTGGCCCCCCTGGTCGCCCCCTTGGATATCTTTGTTCCATGTGTAGCTGTGGTTGGTACAGGCAGTGAGAGCGGTGTGCTCCATGTGCCTGTATAGGACTGGCAACATTGAGCAGATCTTTGCTGTAGCAGTGAGCGTAATCAATATACTTTTGTGGGAGCCGGCTGGCCTGTGTAATTCCCGCAGAACCTAGTGACAGAAACACGGAGCTTGGGGTGTCCGGCGCCCGGGAGGCCAACCCACAAGCCATCCATAAGTAACCTCAAGCTTGCTGCTGTCAGTGTCTGTTCGGGTATCGTGGAGGTTGCGGATCGGTATTAAGGAGCAGGGAAAAGCTTCAGAGGTTGAATGATTGGTAAGCCACTGAACTGTCCAAATTCATCTGATGGGGTAAATGACTCTTAGATTTGTATGAACTATAAGAAGCTACATGTCACAGCCACATCCACCCTGTTCAACGAATTAAGGAAGAGTGGCAATTAGCAATATTTTATCAGACTTCAATCAGACTACAACAACTTTTTGGCACCTACATCTAACAGTGACTAGAACTATAATGCACAATGTTCAGGCTATAATACATGTCGTTTTCATCTCACACTATTCAGTCTCCAGGGAGCTGTAGTCACCATAGTCTCGGTGGCGAAAGCCAGAGACCTACCATACATTGCTCCTGTCAGGAACAAATTAACCGCCAGCCCTCCAACCCAATAAAGAAAAAACAAAAACATACACTCACTGCAAACTCACTGCAAACTCATATTTACTGCAAACTTATAGTGCATAAGGAAGAAAGCAGACATAGGAGCCTGATGTTAATAGAGCATTTGATTAATAGTGCGGACTGTTTGTTGGCTGTTTTTGTCTAGTGCACAGCCTGAACTTTCATAGTAGCAGACTCGGTTCCCCCCCAGTGGAATACTTATTCACTACGTCTATTACATCTCCTTCCAACCCAGGATCCTTCACTGGCCGAGAGACCACTGGAGAGTGGTCATTCATTTAAGGCTCGCCAGTTCCTTAGTGTCTTGCAGGACAATTTTATGGGTCAGATGGTAGACGCACCAACTAGAAATAAAACATTACTAGATCTACTGATTACCAACAATACAGACCTGATAACAGATGTGGAAATACGGGGCAATTTAGGTAACAGCGATCACAGGTCAATTAGTTTCAGTATAAATCACACAAATAGGAGACATGAAGGGAACACAAAGACACTGAATTTCAAAAGAGCCAACTTCCCTAAACTACAAACCTTGCTAAAAGGCATAAATTGGGATAAAATATTAGGAACAAAGAATACGGAGGAGAGATGGGTTTGCTTTAAGAGCATAATAAATAAGGGCATTAGCCAATGTATCCCATTGGGTAATAAATTTAAAAGAGCGAACAAACATCCTGGATGGCTTAACTCCAATGTAAAAATGCATATAAAAGCAAAGGAGAAGGCCTTCAAAAAATACAAGGTTGAGGGATCATCCACAGCATTCAGAATTTATAAAAAATGCAATAAGAAATGTAAGGGTGCAATTAGGATGGCTAAGATAGAACATGAAAGACACATAGCGGAGGAGAGCAAAAAAAATCCCAAGAAATTCTTTAAGTATGTAAACAGTAAAAAAGGGAGGACAGACCATATTGGCCCCATAAAGAATGAGGAAGGACATCTGGTTACAAAGGATGGGGAGATGGCAAAGGTATTGAATTTATTCTTCTCCTCAGTCTTCACGAGTGAATCGGGGGGCTTCAGTAACCAAAATTGCAGTGTTTATCCTCATGACACAACACAGGATGCACCTACATGGTTAACAGAGGACGGAATTAAAATTAGACTTGAGAAACTTAACATTAATAAATCACCGGGACCAGATGGCTTGCATCCGAGGGTACTTAGGGAACTCAGTCAGGTGATTGCCAGACCGTTGTTCCTAATTTTTACAGACAGTCTATTGACTGGAATGGTACCAGCTGATTGGAGAAAAGCCAATGTAGCACCAATATTTAAAAAGGGCCCAAAAAACATCCCTTGGAATTACAGACCAGTTAGCCTAACATCAATAGTATGTAAACTCTTGGAGGGGATGATAAGGGACTATATACAAGATTTTAGTAATAAGAATGATATCATTAGCAGTAATCAGCATGGATTCATGAAGAATCGTTCTTGCCAAACCAATCTATTAACCTTCTATTAGGAGGTGAGTTGCCATCTAGATAAAGGAAGGCCCGTAGACGTGGTGTATCTGGATTTTGCAAAAGCATTTGACACAGTTCCCCATAAACGTTTACTGTACAAAATAAGGTGCGTTGGCATGGACCATAGGGTGAGTACATGGATTGAAAATTGGCTACAAGGGCGTGTTCAGAGGGTGGTGATAAATGGGGAGTACTCAGAATGGTCAGGGGTGGGTAGTGGGGTTCCCCAGGGTTCTGTGCTGGGACCAATCCTATTTAATTTGTTCATAAACGACCTGGAGGATGGGATAAACAGTTCAATCTCTGTATTTGCAGAAGATACTAAGCTAAGCAGGGCAATAACTTCTCCGCAGGATGTGGAAATCTTGCAAAAAGACCTGAACAAATTAATGGGGTGGGCGACTACATGGCAAATGAGGTTCAATGTAGAAAAATGTAAAATAATGCATTTGGGTGGCAAAAATATGAATGCAATCTATACACTGGGGGGAGAACCTCTGGGGGAATCTAGGATGGAAAAGGACCTGGGGGTCCTAGTGGATGATAGGCTCAGCAATGGCATGCAATGCCAAGCTGCTGCTAATAAAGCAAACAGAATATTGGCATGCATTAAAAGGGGGATCAACTGCAGAGATAAAACGATAATTCTCCCGCTCTACAAGACTCTGGTCCGCCCGCACCTGGGGTATGCTGTCCAGTTCTGGGCACCAGTCCTCAGGAGGGATGTACTGGAAATGGAGCGAGTACAAAGAAGGGCAACAAAGCTAATAAAGGGTCTGGAGGATCTTAGTTATGAGGAAAGGTTGCGAGCACTGAACTTATTCTCTCTGGAGAAGAGACGCTTGACAGGGGATATGATTTCAATTTACAAATACTGTACTGGTGACCCCACAATAGGGATAAAACTTTTTCGCAGAAGAGAGTTTAATAAGACTCGTGGCCACTCATTACAATTAGAAGAAAAGAGGTTTAACCTTAAACTACGTAGAGGGTTCTTTACTGTAAGAGCGGCAAGGATGTGGAATTCCCTTCCACAGGCGGTGGTCTCAGCGGGGAGCATTGATAGCTTCAAGAAACTATTAGATAATCACCTGAATGACCGCAATATACAGGGATATGTAATGTAATACTGACACATAATCACACACATAGGTTGGACTTGATGGTCTTTTTTCAACCTCACCTACTATGTAACTATGTAACTATGTAACTATGTAACTATGAGTGCACCCATGCACAAGAGTGGGCTTGTTTGTGATGGTCGCTGAGGGAGAGTGGATTGAAGTGAGAGAAGAGGGGGGAGACGAGCGGGAGGGGACTGGGTATCCGCTCCAACCTGTCCTAACCGCACTAAATAGGAAAGGGAGAAAGAAAAAAAAATATGAGAGGTAAATCAACGAAAGGGGCAACCGCCAACCCATCTAGAACAAGTGTAAGCCTGGGAACCATCAGAAAATACATGGTACACGACAGCAGCAAAGAAAGCCCGGGAAAATCAACCAGGGCAAAAAGCAAAACTCCAGAATGTCTAAAATTGGGACAAGAAGACAGTTGGTTGAGACTGATATCCGCTCCACTGGTTGCGAGACAACGGAAGAAGTAACAACGGATCCCCAACAAAAAAAACAGCTCCCTACAAAGGGAGAAATGGCAGAAATGTTGCGAAGCTTGAAATATCAATAAAAGGAGACATAGGAATCTTGTGTGAGAATATGAATCATATTCTAAAAAGAGTCGAGGAAGTAGAAACCACGATGGATAGGCAAGGGGCCGAGGTAAAAGAACTCAAGCTTCAGATGGAAGAGATGCAGAAAGAACAGAGAAATATAATGTATAGACTTGAAGGGGGATGGGTGGGTACGAATGGGCGCGGGAAATCCCCAATCCCAGGGGGAGTATCGGCCCCAAATATGACCACCTCTAGCTAGGGGGACAACCAGGAGGCCGGGAGGTGTCAGTGGGGCCACGGTTATCTGGGTCTATGGGAGGCCCATTACCCTCAACCGAATGGGGGGGTTTGGGAGGGGGGGAAGGTGTGTGAGGCTGAGGGGGGAGGCAGGGTGGGGTAGGGAAGGGAAGGGAGGGGGGTTGGAGGTAAGCATGCACCCCATTGTCTACTACTCCTTCAGTTAGTATTGAAAGGTAAACCGCCTTTCATTTCAGATAAAAAGAGATGTCTAGGCTAAACATAATCTCATATAATGTAAGAGGTCTAAACTACCCCATTAAAAGTGCGAACAATTTGGGTGAATTGAAACTCCTGAAAGCGGACGTTGCTCTGCTACAGGAGACGCACCTCTTCCTGGGTAAGAGCCAGAGTATTTTTTCCTGAGAATACCCGACTTGGTTTTATGGAGATTCCCCGATCAGGGGCGCAAAAGGAGTGGCGATCGGATTCGCTAAGCATGTATCGTTTAAGTTAGAAGAGAGAATGGGCGACCCAGAGGGGCGTTTTCTGTTTCTAAGAGGTAAACTAAATGGGTTAGATTGCTCAATAGCAAATGTATATGGCCCGAATAAAAACTCTAGCAGGGGGGCCATAATTGGCAGGTGACTTCAACTTGTGTCTGGAACCAGGTAAAGACTGTATGTCGCGTGTGTGGGGGACTGGTGGGATGTGGCTGAACAAATTAAAAAAGAAGCTGCACCAATGTCAACTTGTGGACGTTTGGAGGACGCAACACTATGATCTAAGAGACTACACTTTCTACTCCCCCTTACATGCGACGTACTCTAGATTGGACTTCTTCCTCATGGAGCATTGTCTCCCGGAGGAGGTCGAGGGCACGGATATTGGTACGATGACCTTCTCCGATCACGCGCCTATAAGTCTACAGCTGAAAATAGGCAAGCATAAAAACTGGGTTAACAGCTGGAGACTTGATGAGGATCTCCTCCGCGATAGAATAATTGATAAACTAATCAAAGAGGAGCTGGAATTCTACTTTAAAACGAACGTATCGGGTGAGATGTCAGAAGCTATAGTCTGGGAGGCCCACAAAGCTTATATCAGAGGTATCTTTATGATGGTGGGCTCCGAGGTTAAGAGAAGAAAGGAGAAAGACAAACTAGTCCTGAAAAAAGAAATCCATGACCTAGAACAACTACATAAGAAAACGGAGGATAAGGAGGTCTTAATGAGTCTACTAAGGAGGAGAGAGGCAATGTGGGCTTTAATCGAACAAGAAACCTGAAAAATGTATAACCTCGTGAAAAAAGAAAGATATATAGGCCAGTGGTGTATTTAGGTTTTGTGCTGCCCTAGGCCTGACTGAGCTTGCGCACCCCCTAATTTAAATATGACCCACCCCTTCCTGTCAAGGCCACACCCCTTTCTTTTAAAGATCCGCCCTGTCATCTTCATTGGAGGAGGACAGAGGGACGCCGCGGGAAGAGGACAGAGAGGCATGCAGCATCTTTTCATTTGGTGGTAAGGGGATATGTGCTGGTTGCTTTGGGAGGGGAGGATCAGACCCCTCCCAAAGCACCCAGCACATATCCCCTTACCCCCCCTCCCTTCATCCATGTGTGCATTTGTTATCTGCCCCCTTCCCGGTTACTGTGTCCCCCTCCACTGTAAACTATACACAGACCTCAGAGCAGAAGCGCGGCTCTTACACTGAAGTCGTGTCCCTCCTCTGTGGCTCCTTCTCCTCCTGGCTGTGTACACTAGAACATTGGAGCTGAGAAGGAGGAGGAGCTAAGGAGTGTGTGTGGCTGACAGTGGGGAGAGAGATGGTGGCTGCTACGGAAAGCCGATCGCCGCTTGTGGGACCCTGGGTGGCAGATGTCCTGGGTGCCCACGCTAGCGCACTCTGGCTGCCAGTTACCGAAGCTCAGTGCCGGAACTTGTTGTGGGCTCTGGGACAGTGGCGTCACTAGGTTTGGTGTCACCTGGAGCTGTAAAAATTGTGTCATCCCCCTTAATTTTTTGACTGGAGGCCCAGCGTTGGAGCTCATTGTGGCGGTCAACTAGGCCCAGAGGATATCAGGTTAGGCACTTCCTAATGGCTCAGTCCCTGGGAACAGTAATGGATAATGGCCAACCGACTCTCTTACCAGACCCGGTGAAACCGCAACAGTGATCCCTCTGGCTGGATGTTCGCTCACTCTGGGTTGCCCAGGCTGACTCTGGTCAGTAGTGTAGCATGTTTGTACCCCGGCAGTGGCTTCATCTTTCTCCCCCTCTGGTGGTGCGGGTACAGCGTGGCTCTCTGGTGGTGCGGGTACAGCGTGGCTCTCTGGTGGTACGGGTACAGCGTGGCTCTCTGGTGGTGCGGGTACAACGTGGCTCTCTGGTGCTGCGTGTACAGCGTGGCTCTCTGGTGGTGCGGGTACAGCGTGGCTCTCTGGTGGTGCGGGTACAGCGTGGCTCTCTGGTGGTGCGGGTACAGCATGGCTCTTTGGTGGTGCGGGTACAGCGTGGCTCTCTGGTGGTGCGGGTACAGCGTGGCTCTCTGGTGGTGTGGGTACAGCGTGGCTCTCTGGTGGTGCAGGTACAGCGTGGCTCTCTGGTGGTGCGGGTACAGCATGGCTCTCTGGTGGTACGGGTACAGCATGGCTCTTTGGTGGTGCGGGTACAACGTGGCTCTCTGGTGGTGCGGGTACAGCGTGGCTCTATGGTGGTGCGGGTACAGCGTGGCTCTCTGGTGGTGCGGGTACAGCGTGGCTCTCTGGTGGTGCAGGTACAGCGTGGCTCTCTGGTGGTGCGGGTACAGCGTGGCTCTCTGGTGGTGCGGGTACAGCGTGGCTCTCTGGTGGTGCGGGTACAGCGTGGCTCTCTGGTGGTACGGGTACAGCGTGGCTCTCTGGTGGTGCGGGTACAGCGTGGCTTTCTGGTGGTGCGGGTACAGCCTGTCTCTCTGGTGGTACGGGTACAGCGTGGCTCTCTGGTGGTGCGGGTACAGCGTGGCTCTCTGGTGGTGCGGGTACAGCATGGCTCTCTGGTGGTACGGGTACAGCGTGGCTCTCTGGTGGTGTGGGTACAGCGTGGCTCTCTGGTGGTGCGGGTACAGCGTGGCTCTCTGGTGGTGCGGGTACAACGTTGCTCCCTCTTTGGCTTCCCCCATCACAGTACTCTCTTTTTCTCCTCTAATAACCCCCCTCAGCAGAGTGCATGCATGCTGGGGGCTGTAGCATGTCTGTGGGGGCTACTTTTCCCATGATGCCCCCCCCAGAGTCTTCTGATTGGCCCTCTGCTGTGGCCAATCATGGGGAGGAAAACAGCGGTCAGGAAGCTGGGCGGCGGCACGGTAAAACCAATTAGAGCCGCTCTCTCTCTTCTCCCTTCGGCTGACAGAAAGGGGAGGGGGGGCGAGCGGGGGAGTTCTCTGGTAAATGGAGCAGCAGATCTGTGACAGGGAGAGGAGAGATGCGGGTTGTCAGGGGAGGGGGGGCGAGCGGGGGAGATACACAGACAGCCCACAGCAGAGGGCCAATCAGAGACAGAATCACAGCTTTACGGAGGGGCGGCTTGACGGCACCCGGGACGCCAATGTACTGCACTGCTAAGCTGTACTCCCTGCTGTGCGGGAGTCGGGAAGAGGGCGCCGCTGCCATTTTCGGGGGGGGGCGGCTTTCTGCCGCCCCCCCGCACAGTGCCGCCCTAGGCCTGGGCCTTGTTGGCCTAGGCCAAGACACAGCACTGATATAGGCAGCAATAGACCTGGGAGATTTCTGGCTAATGCCCTGAGAAAGAAGAAAACCTTCAACTATATCGATAAAATAAAAACAAAGGCAGGAGATATTAGATACAAAGATAAAGATATTGCGGAAATTTTCCATGATTACTATGGGGAGTTGTACGCTATCAATAAAAATGACACCCAGGATGGGAGGGAACAAAAACGTGAAAAAATTAAAAGTTATTGAAAAGATAGTGGTATGATTAAAATCACGGAAATCGACCAACACATTTTAGAGGCCCCCATAACGGAGGAAGAAGTAAGAAGGGCCCTTAAGGAAATGCCAGTGGGCAAGAGTCCTGGCCCTGATGGGCTGACAGTCCTTTATTATAAAAAATACCAGGATTACTTAATCCCCAAAATTTGTTCATACATGAATGAAATTGGGGATAAAGGGGAATTGAGGAGAGAAGCATTGGAGGCTAATATAGCCATTATTCTCAAAGAGGACAAAGACAGCACACTATAGACCCATCTCGCTTTTAAACGCTGACGCGAAACTATTCGCCAAAGTGCTTGCGGAAAGACTGAAACAAATAATTAATAAGATCATACATCCTGACCAGGTCGGGTTTATTCCGGGAAGAGAGGGACGTGATAACAGTATTAAAACACTCTTAGTAACACAGAAAATTAAAGAGAGTGGAGCCCCTGGTCTACTTCTGTCTATAGACGCTGAAAAAGCATTCGACAGAGTAGACTGGGGCTTCATGACGTGCACTTTGGAGGAGATCGGAATTAGGGAAAGAACCCTCAGATGTATAAAGGCACTATACTCTCGACCTACAGCGAGAGTGAGGGTAAATGGCCTACTCTCGGAGCCATGAAATGCTTAATGGCACAAGACAGGGGTGCCCACTTTCCCCGCTGCTCTTTGTGTTGGCTCTTGAACCCCTCCTCTCCAGGATTAGGCTAAACCCGGATATCAGCGGGTTAAAGATCGACAAGGACGAGTATAAACTGGCTGCCTTTGCGGATGATATCCTGTTTTATGTTACGCGTCCAAGGATTTCCCTTCCGAATATTATTTCTACATTAACAGAATATGGGAAGCTTTCTAATTTTAAGGTTAACCCGACTAAATTGGAAACGTTAGATATCAATGGTGGCAAACTCAGAGATAATTCATACCAAAAATATTTCCCATTTATTTGGGAGAAAAAAGAACTTAATTACTTAGGGGTGAAAAAAACAACAACAAAAGAGGCTCTATTCCAGGCGAATTTTATGCCCCTTCTCAATGAAATAAAGCAAGAGCTAAGCAGAATATCACGCGGACAGTTATCCTGGGCAGGTAGAATTAGTATATATAAAATGGTAATGCTACCCAAAATTACATATAAAATGCAGATGCTTCCAATTGCACTTCCACAGGCATACCTCAGGAGTCTACACACGATGTTCCTATTGCCGCGTACACACGAGCGGACTTTACGGCAGACTTTGCCCGGCGAACGGGATTTGGTCGGACAATTCAATCGTGTGTGGGCTCCAGCGGACTTTGTTTTCTCAAAAGTTGAACGGACTTAGATTTGAAACATGTTTTAAATTAATCCGTCGAAATCGAGTCCGGTCGAAAAGTCCGCTTGTCTGTATGCTAGTTCGACGGACAAAAAGCCACGCTAGGGCAACTATTGGCTACTGGCTATGAACTTCCTTGTTTTAGTCCGGTCGTACGTCATCACGTACGAATTCAACGGACTTTGGTGGATTGTGTGTAGGCAAGTCCGTTCATTCAGAAAGTCCGTCCTAAAGTCCATCGAAAAGTCCGCCGAGCAAAGTCTGCCGTAAAGTCCGCTTGTGTGTACGCGGCATAAGATTTATCTGGAGAGGAAGAAAACCTTGTTTAACCACTTAACAACCGGCCCATAGCCAAATGACGGCTACAGGGCGGTTGTTTAACTCTGGGAGGATGTCCAGGGACGTCCTCCCAGAGTTCTGCTCTCGCGCGCCCCCTAGGGCGCGCACTCGAGAGCATCCGTGATCGCTGGGTCCACAGGACGGAGCGATCACATGTAAACAAACCGGCGTCATCTGATGACGCCGGTTCCTCTCCTCCCCCTCTCCTCTCCTCCTGTGTACCGATCGGTACACAGTGACCGAAGAGGCGGATGGATGGATGGCTGCAGCGTTGTGGGCTGCATCTGTAGTGCCCACAGCGCTGCACAGAGACATCCAGCCATCCATCCATCCATGCTCAGCCATCCCCACTACTCTGCATGCCCTGCAATGCTGTGCAATACTCTGCAATTCCCTCTGCAATACCCCGCAATACTCTGCCATACCCTGGAATACCCCACAATACTCTGCCATACCCTGCAATACCCCGCAATACTCTGCCATACCCCGCAATACTCTGCCATACCCTGCAATACCTCGCAATACTCTGCCATACCCTGCAATACCCCAAAATACTCTGCCATACCCCGCAATACTCTGCCATACCCTGGAATACCCCGCAATACTCTGCCATACCCCGCAATACTCTGCCATACCCTGGAATACCCCACAATACTCTGCCATACCCTGGAATACCCCACAATACTCTGCCATACCCTGCAATACCCCGCAATACTCTGCCATACCCTGCAATACCCCGAAATACTCTGCCATACCCTGCAATACCCTGAAATACCCCGCAATACTCTGCCATACCCCGCAATACTCTGCCATACCCCGCAATACTCTGCCATACCCCGCAATACTCTGCCATACCCCGCAATACTTTGCCATACCCTGCGATACTCTGCCATACCCCGCAATACTCTGCCATACCCTGCAATACCCCGCAATACTCTGCCATACCCTGGAATACCCCGCAATACTCTGCCATACCCTGCAATACTCTGAAATACCCTGAAATATCCCGCAATACCCAGCCATACTCTGCAATACTCAGTGATACCCAGCCATACTCTGCCATACCCAGCCATGCTCTGCAATACCCCACAAAAATCTGCAATACTCTGCCATAACCCGCAATACTCTGCCATAACCCGCAATACTCTGCCATAACCCACAATACTCTGCCATACCCAGCCATACTCTGCCATACCCAGCCATACTCTGCAATACCCAGCCATACTCTGCAATACTCGGTGATACCCAGCCATACTCTGCAATACCCAGCCATACTCTGCAATACTCGGTGATACCCAGCCATACTCTGCCATACCCAGTCATACTCGGCGATACTCTGCAATACCCAGCCATGCTCAGCCGTACCCAGCCTCTGTATGTGGCCAGGCTGTGGAAGTCTCACACATGTGGTATCGCCATACTCAGTAGGAGTAGGAGAATCTATTTTGGGGTGTCATTTTTGGTATATACATGCTATGTGTTAGAAATATTGTATAAATGGACAACATTGTGTTAAAAAAAAAAAAAGCGTTTTAACCACTTCCCGCCTTCCGTCATACGACGTCCTTGACTTTGTGCGGGGATATCTGAATGATGGGTGCAGCTACAGGCATCATTCAGATATCAGCTTTTTCAGCCGGCGATTCCCTACACCATAAGAATGATCATAGCGGCTGTTACACTGCTTGATCGTTCTTACGGGAGGCGAGAGGGGACGCCCCCCCCTCCCGCCGCCCTCCGGTGCTTCTACCGACTCACCGCTATGATCGAAGCCAGGATCTTTTTTTTTTTTTTTTTTATTTCAGGAACAGCCTAGAGGTGAGATGTGGGGTCTTATTGACCCCATATCTCACTGTAAAGAGGACCTGTCATGCCATATTCCTATTACAAGGGATGTTTACATTCCTTGTAATAGGAATAAAAGTGATCAAAAAAATTTTTTTTTTGGAAAAAAGTGTCAAACTAAAATAAATAAAGTAAAATGAACAATAAAAAAAAATAAAAATTTTTTAAAGCGCCCCTGTCCGTGTGCATACGTAAGTCCCGCCCACATATGAAAACGGTGTTCAAACCACACATGTGAGGTATCGCTGCGATCGGTAGAGCGAGAGCAATAATTTTGGCCCTAGACCTCCTCTGTAACTCAAAATTTGTAACCAGTAAAAAATTTTAAAGCGTCGCCTATGGGGATTTTTAAGTGGTGAAGTTTGGCGCCATTCCACAAGCGTGTGCAATTTTGAAAGGTGACATGTTAGGTATCTATTAACTCGGCGTAACTTCATCTTTCATATTATGCAAAAACATTGGGCTAACCTTACTGTTTTGTTTTTTTTTAAAGCAAAAAACAGTTTTTTTTCCAAAAAAAAACGCGTTACAAAAATTGCTGCGCAAATATCGTGCGAGATAAAAAGTTGCAATGACCGCTGTTGTATTCTCTAGGGTCTTTGCTAAAAAAACATATATAATGTTTTGGGGTTCTATGTAATTTTCTAGCAAATAAATGATGATTTTTACATGTAGGAGAGAAATGTCAGAATTGGCCTGGGTGCTCCAGAACGCCTGAAGGTGCTCCCCTGCATGTTGGGCCTCTGTATGTGGCCACGCTGTGTAAAAGTCTCACACATGTGGTATCGCCATACTCGGGAGTAATAGCAGAATGTGTTTTGGGGTGTAATTTGTGGTATGCATATGCTGTGTGTGAGAAATAACCTGCTAATATGACAATTTTGTGAAAAAAAAAAAAAGAAAAAAAAAAAACTTGATTTTGCAAAGAATTGTGGGAAAAAATGACAACTTCAAAAAACTCACCATGCATCTTTCTAAATACCTTGAAATGTCTTCTTTCCAAAAAGGGGTCATTTGGGGGGTATTTGTACTTTTCTGGCATGTTAGGGTCTCAAGAAATGAGATAGGCCGTCAGTACTTCAGGTGTGATCAATTTTCAGATATTGGTACCATAGCTTGTGGACGCTATAACTTTCACAAAGACCTAATAATATACACTAATTTGGGTTATTTTTACCAAAGATATGTAGCGGTATAAATTTTGGCCAAAATATATGAAGAAAAATTACTAATTTTCAAAATTTTATAACAGAAACTAAGAAAAATTTATTTTTTTACAGATTTTTCGGTCTTTTTTCTTTTATAGCGCAAAAAATAAAGAACCCAGCGGTGATTAAATACCACCAAAAGAAATCTCTATTTGTGTGAAAAAAAGGACAAAAAATTCATATAGATACAGTGTTGCATGACTGAGTAATTGTCATTCAAAATGTGAGAGCACCAAAAGCTGAAAATTGGTCTGGTTATTAAGGGGGTTTAAGTGCCCAGTGGTCAAGTGGTTAAACTTTGCACAGCTGACTAAAGAAAAGGGCAAGGGAGGGTGGGAAGCACCAGACATTTGTAAGTATCATGAGGCAATTGCCTTGGCACTTGTAATAGATTGGGTGAAAAATAATAAAGATAAACATTGGGTAAAAATGGAAAATAAAATTAGTGATAACATGTTGAATAAGATAGTATGGATTCCACCTCATTTAAGAAAACTTAGTACTGAAACACAGCACATTACAAGACACGCACTTAAAATATGGGACTCACTGCATAAAAGGGAGGGTTGGGGGTTTAATTCACCCTTAATTCCACTTAAGGATTCAGAATATTTTGCACCGGGGATGGAGGAGCGGTTTGGAAAGTGGATTTTGGAGGAAAACGCTCAACTAAAGGAAGTAATGAACTAGGATAAAATATACACATTCCAGGAACTCAAATATAGGGAACATTTGTTAGTCATTGACCCATGGCGGTGTAACCAATTGTGCCACTTTATAGACTCACTCCTGCAGCCAATTAGATTGGCAGACAACCTACTCCCACTGGAGAAAATTTGTATGGAAAAAAAAGGAAGGGGGGTTCTCTAAGATCTATAAAGTATTAATGGAGTTGGGGAATATGGACGTCCCACCATATACAACCCCTGGCAAAAATTATGGATAACCAGTCCCTGAGGATGTTCCTTCAGTTGTTTATTGTTGTAGAAAAAAAGCAGTTCACAGACATGGCCAAAAACTAAAGGCATTTCAAATGGCAACTTTCTGGCTTTAAGAAACACTAAAAGAAATCAAGAATAATAATTGTGGTGGCCAGTAACAGTTAGACTTATAGAACAAGCACAGGGAATAAATTATGGAATCACTGAATTCTGAGGAAAAAATTATTGAATCACCCTGTAAATTTTCATTACAAACACTAATGCCGCGTACACACGAGCGGACATTACGGCGGACTTTGCCCGGCGGACTTTTCGATGTACTTTCCGACGGACTTTCTGAATGAACGGACTTGCCTACACACAATCCACCAAAGTCCGTCGAATTCGTACGTGATGACGTACGACCGGACTAAAACAAGGAAGTTCATAGCCAGTAGCCAATAGCTGCCCTAGCATGGCTTTTTGTCCGTCGAACTAGCATACAGACGGCGGACTTTTCGACCGGACTCGATTTCAACGGATAAATTTTAAACAAGTTTCAAATCTAAGTCCGTCCAACTTTTGAGAAAACAAAGTCCGCTGGAGCCCACACACATCGAATTGTCCGACGAAATCCAGTCCGCCGGGCAAAGTCCGCCGTAATGTCCGCTCGTGTGTACGCGGCATAACACCTGCATCAGATTAAATCTGCTTGTTAGTATGTAGGTAAAGAGGGTAAATCATCACGCAGTGTTGCACAAGATGTTGGTTGTTCACAGTCGGCTGTGTCTAAAACATGGACCAAATACAAACAACATGGGAAGGTGGTTAAAGGCAAGCATACTGGTAGACCAAGGAAGACATCAAAGCGTCAAGACAGAAAACTTAAAGCAATATGCCTTGAAAACAGAAAATGTACAGCAAAACAAATAAGGAACAAATGGGAGGAAACGAGTCAACATCTGTGACCGAACTGTAAGAAACCGCCTAAAGGAAATGGGATTTACATACAGAAAAGCTAAAAGAAAGCCATCTATAACACCTAAACACAAAAAAACAAGGTTACAATGGGCTAAGGAAAGGCAATCGTGGACTGTGGATGATTGGATGAAAGTCATATTCAGTGATGAATCTCGAATCTGCATTGGGCAAGGTGATGATGCTGGAACTTTTGTTTGGTGCCGTTCCAATGAGATTTATGCAGACGACTGTCTGAAGAAAACATGCAAATTTCCACAGTCAACTATGATATGGGGGTGCATGTCAGGTAAAGGCACTGGGGAGATGGCTGTGATTAGGGATGAGCTTCGTGTTCGAGTCGAACCCATGTTCGACTCGAACATCGGCTGTTCGATCGTTCGTCGAATTGCGAACGATATGGGCCGTTCGCGCCAAATTCGTGTGGCGCGTCACGGCCCATAATTCACTGCGGCATCGCAGTGCATTGCTTGCTGATGATTGGCCAAGCATGCACTATGACCCGCATGCTTGGCCAATCACAGCGCCGCCTTAACAGAGAGCCATAATTGGCCAAAGCCAAGGAGGCTTTGGCCAATTATGGCTCAGGGGATTTAGTACACGCCCCACACTATATAAGGCCGCCTGCACGGCGGCCCTGTGCAGTGTGTTCCGGTGTGCTTAGAGAGAGAGAGAGACAGTGTCATTTCATTTGAGTTAGCTAGATTAGGCACTAGGCAGGACAGTCAGTCAGTTAGCTGCACTTAAAGTGTATTGTGTATATATATGCATCCCAGGTGTTGCATATATATATATATACACTGTATTCAGTTTAGCTAGATCCGTTCCTGTTATCTTCTAGACTATTTACATTTAGTGCAGTGCGTCCTGCTCACAGTGTTCAGCTAGATCCGTTCCTGTTATATTCCTACTGACAGGCAGGCTTGTCTTGTTACAGTATTTTGAAGAAAATTACTGGTGTTCTTTTGATCCTATTAGTGCCACAGTCAGGCAGCTAGACTATTTACATTTAGTGCAGTGCGTCCTGCTCACAGTGTTCAGCTAGATCCGTTCCTGTTATCTTCTTACTGACAGGCAGGCTTGTCTTGTTACAGTATTTTAAAGAAAATTACTGGTGTTCTTTTGATCCTATTAGTACCACAGTCAGGCAGCTAGACTATTTACAGTTAGTGCAGTGCGTCCTGCCCACAGTGTTCTGCTAAACCTACAAGTAAGTGGGGTGCGTCCTGCTCACAGTGTTCAGCTAAACCTACAAGTTAGTGGGGTGCGTCCACCTCACAGTGTTCAGCTAAACCTACAAGCTAGTGGGGTGCGTCCTGCTCACAGTGTTCAGCTAGATCCATTTCTGTTATCTTCTTACTGACAGGCAGGCTTGTCTTGTTACAGTAAATACAGCTACCTGAAGAAAATTGCTGGTGTTCTTTTGATCCTATTAGTACCACAGTCAGGCAGCTAGACTATTTACAGTTAGTGCAGTGCGTCCTGCTCACAGTGTTCTGCTAAACCTACAAGTTAGTGGGGTGCGTGCTGCTCACAGTGTTCAGCAAAACCTACAAGTTAGTGGGGTGCGTCCACCTCACAGTGTTCAGCTAAACCTACAAGCTAGTGGGGTGCGTCCTGCTCACAGTGTTCAGCTAGATCCGTTCCTGTTATCTTCTTACTGACAGGCAGGCTTGTCTTGTTACAGTATTTTAAAGAAAATTGCTGGTGTTCTTTTGATCCTATTAGTACCACAGTCAGGCAGCTAGACTATTTACAGTTAGTGCAGTGCGTCCTGCTCACAGTGTTCTGCTAAACCTACAAGTTAGTGGGGTGCGTCCTGCTCACAGTGTTTAGCTAAACCTACAAGTTAGTGGGGTGCGTCCACCTCACAGTGTTCAGCTAAACCTACAAGCTAGTGGGGTGCGTCCTGCTCACAGTGTTCAGCTAGATCCGTTCCTGTTATCTTCTTACTGACAGGCAGGCTTGTCTTGTTACAGTATTTTAAAGAAAATTACTGATGTTCTTTTGATCCTATTAGTACCACAGTCAGGCAGCTAGACTATTTACAGTTAGTGCAGTGCGTCCTGCTCACAGTGTTCTGCTAAACCTACAAGTTAGTGGGGTGCGTCCTGCTCACAGTGTTCAGCTAAACCTACAAGTTAGTGGGGTGCATCCACCTCACAGTGTTCAGCTAAACCTACAAGCTAGTGGGGTGCGTCCTGCTCACAGTGTTCAGCTAGATCCGTTTCTGTTATCTTCTTACTGACAGGCAGGCTTGTCTTGTTACAGTAAATACAGCTACCTGAAGAAAATTGCTGGTGTTCTTTTGATCCTACTAGTACCACAGTCAGGCAGCTAGACTATTTACAGTTAGTGCAGTGCGTCCTGCTCACAGTGTTCTGCTAAACCTACAAGTTAGTGGGGTGCGTCCTGCTCACAGTGTTCAGCTAAACCTACAAGTTAGTGGGGTGCGTCCACCTCACAGTGTTCAGCTAAACCTACAAGCTAGTGGGGTGCGTCCTGCTCACAGTGTTCAGCTAGATCCGTTCCTGTTATCTTCTTACTGACAGGCAGGCTTGTCTTGTTACAGTATTTTAAAGAAAATTGCTGGTGTTCTTTTGATCCTATTAGTACCACAGTCAGGCAGCTAGACTATTTACAGTTAGTGCAGTGCGTCTTGCTCACAGTGTTCTGCTAAACCTACAAGTTAGTGGGGTGCGTCCACCTCACAGTGTTCAGCTAAAGCTACCTGTAGAAGGTTGGTGGTGTTCTCATACTACAGGCAGGCAGTTGATTTTGCTAGCTGCAGTATCAGTACATATATATATATATATATATATATATATATATATATACATATATATATATATCCCAGCTTAGTGCAGCTACAGGCCATTAGTATGTCTGGATGGCCAAGAAGGAGAGGCAGACAGTCACAAGCCAATAAGAGAGGGCAAGCAGGCTCTGTGTCTAGTGCTGGTCGTGGAGACGGTGCATCCTCATCAGCACGTGGCCATGGGACACGCTTGGCCTTTTTTTCGGCAGCTGGCCATGTTGAGCCGCAACATGCGGAAGACTTGGTCGAGTGGATGACCAAGCCGTCCTCATCCTCCTCATCCTCTCTCACCCATGCCCAGGGTACTTTGTCTGGCAAAGCAGCGGCCTCTTCCCTCGGCTCAATGTCATCAGTGACTCCTTCCCTAGCCCCACCATGTCCTCCTGAGGAGTCCCTCGAACTGTTTGACCACAGTGTTGGGTACATGCTCCAGGAGGATGCCCAGCGTTTGGAAGGCTCTGATGATGATACTGAGCTCGATGAAGGCAGTAACACGAGCACGGACAGAGGGGGTGCCCAAGAAGGACAGCAATCTGGCAGTCATGCTCCCCCTGCTGCAGCATACTGCCAGGTTTGCTCCAGTGATGAGGAGGGAGGGGATGATGAGGTCACTGACACAACGTGGGTGCCTGATAGGAGAGAGGAGGAGGAGGAGGAGGCGGCACATCACCAACGAGGCAGGATGCTCTCCAGGGGCCAGCCTAAGGGCAGCACATTGACTGCATCACACCCCAAAGCTCCACATGTGCAGGGCGCTGCAGTCTCTGCGCGTTATTCAAAAAGTTCTTTGGTGTGGGCCTTTTTTGAGACGAGTGCATCAGATCGCACCGCTGCTATTTGCAACATATGTCTCAAGCGTATCTCGCGTGGCCAAAACATCTCCCGCTTGGGTACCACATGCTTGACCAGACATATGTTGACCTGCCATGCAGTTCGTTGGCAAGCGTATCTAAAAGACCCACACCAAAGAACAAAGAGGACCTCTGCTTGCTCCTCATCAGCTGAGATTTCCAACCCCACTAGACCTTCAGTCCTCTCTGAGACCTGCACTGAGAGGAATGAAGGTGTAGAATTAGGTGTGTCACAGCCACGTACTTGTGGGCAATCTGATTTTGGTACACCGACGTCAGATTGTACCAGGCAAATTTCCCTGCCCCAGCTGCTGCACCACCGAAAGAAGTTTGCTCCCAGCCATCCACATGCCCAGCGGTTGAATGCTAGCTTGGCAAAATTGCTAGCACTTCAACTGCTGCCTTTTCAGTTGGTAGACTCTGCCCCCTTCCGTGAGTTTGTGGAATGTGCAGTTCCTCAGTGGCAGGTACCCAAACGCCACTTTTTCTCATGGAAGGCGATTCTGGCTCTCTACCAGCATGTGGAAGGCAATGTCCATGCCTCGCTGGACAGGGCGGTCAGCGGTAAGGTGCATATTACCGCTGACTCATGGTCCAGCAGGCATGGACAGGGACGTTACCTAAGTTTCACGGCGCATTGGGTGACTCTGCTGGCAGCTGGGAAGGATGCAGGACAAGGTGCAGTAGTGTTGGAGGTTGTTCCGCCACCACGCCTCCAAAATGCTAATGATTGTGACACACCTCTCTCCTCCACCCCTCCTCTTCTTCTTCCTCCATGGCCTCTTCCTCGGAACCAGCGGTGCTCCGTAGTCGTTCAAGGGGCTACGCAAGTACGCAGGCCAAAAGATGCCATGCGGTGCTTGAGCTGGTGTGCTTGGGGGGACAGGAGCCACACTGGGGCAGAGGTTCTGTCAGCTCTGCAGGGGCAGGTTCAGAGGTGGTTGACGCCACGCCAACTTAAGGCAGGAATGGTGGTTTGCGACAATGGCACCAACCTCCTCTCTGCCCTCCGACAGGGACAAATGACCCATGTGCCCTGTTTGGCTCACGTCCTTAACTTGGTGGTGCAGCGGTTCTTGGGCAGGTACCCGGGCTTACAGGATGTCCTGAGGCAGGCCAGGAAAGTCTGTGTGCATTTCCGCCGGTCATATAATGCCAGTGCTCGGCTGACGGACCTCCAAAAGGAGTTTAACCTGCCCAAGAACCGCCTAATCTGTGACATGCCCACCAGGTGGAACTCAACGTTGGCCATGCTGCAGCGGCTGCACACGCAGCAGAGGGCCATCAATGAGTACCTGTGCGACTATGGCACCAGGACAGGGTCAGGGGAGCTTGGTTTTTTTTCCCCACGTCAGTGGGCCATGCACTGTCCTGTCACCATTTGAGGAGGCCACGAGGATGGTGAGCAGTGACAGTGCATGCATCAGTGACACTGTCCCCCTTGTCCACCTGTTGGAGCACACGCTGCGTGGAATAATGGACAGGGCACTTGAGGCAGAACAGAGGCAGGAAGAGGAGGACTTCCTTAGCTCTCAAGGCCCCCTTTATCCAGACAGTGTTCCTGCGTGCCCGCCGATCACACAGGAAGAGGACGAGGAGGAAGAGGAGGAGGAGGAGGAGGAAGATTGTGTCAGTATGGAGGTGGAGCCTGGCACTCAGCATCAGCAGCAGTCTTTAAGGGATCAGTCCCAAGAAACACATGGACTTGTACGTGGCTGGGAGGAGGTGGCTGCGGACCATGTTGTCCTTAGTGACCCAGAGGACTCCGGACCGAATGCCTCAGCAAACCTACGCTGCATGGCCTCCCTGATCCTGCAAAGCCTGCGTAAGGATCCTCGTATTCGTGGTATCAAGGAGAAGGACCAATACTGGCTGGCAACCCTCCTTGATCCACGTTACAAGGGTAAGGTTGCGGACCTTATCTTGCCATCGCAGAGGGAGCAGAGGATGAAACATCTTCGGGAGGCCTTGCAGAAAGGTCTGTGCAACGCGTTCCCAGAGACTGGGAGGTTACAAACTCCTGTTTCTGGACAACGTGTTGCTGAGGCTTCGGTCAGTCAAAGAAGGAGCGGTGGAGAAGGTGGCCGTCTGACCGATGCGTTCAGACAATTTTTTGGTCCGCAGCCCCAAGGTATGATCGGTTCCAGCAACCATCGCCAGCGTCTGTTTTACATGGTGCAGGAATACCTAGGGGCAAGATCAGACTTGGACACCTTTCCCACCGAAAATCCTCTGGGTTACTGGGTCTTGAGGATGGATCACTGGCCAGAGCTTGCACAGTATGCAATTGAGCTACTGGCCTGTCCTGCATCCAGCGTTCTTTCGGAACGCACATTCAGTGCTGCTGGAGGCGTGGTAACCGATCACAGGGTGCGTCTGTCCACTGACTCGGTCGATCGACTGACCTTCATAAAAATGAATGAGTCTTGGATCACCACCAGCTACCAAGCACCTGATGCTGATGTAACTGAATAATTTTTTTTGAAATCTCAGATCCCTTCAAAGACTGCCTATGCTGATGCTGAGTGACTATTCCTGAGTAATTATCCTCTTCCTCCTCAATCATCACGCTGATAGCTTGTAAGAGCATTTTTGGTTCTGGGCGCCACCACCAGTGCCTAAGGCACAATTTTTCAGCCCCTGTTTAACAGGGGCGTGTAATTACGATTTTTGATGTAATACTTTGCAGCAGGGCTCGTTCCTGCATTCCAACTAGAGTGTCTGTGAGGGGTTGCAGTGTTGTGGCACCAGCACCAGTGCCTAAGGCCCAATTTTTCAGCTCCTGTTCAACAGGGGCATGTAATTACAATTCTTGATCTAATATTTCACAGCAGAGCCCTGTGAGGGCTTACAGTGTTGTGGCCACAGCAACACCTAAGGCCCAAATTTCTGCTGAGTATATAGGGCAGGACCCTACTTTCAAACAACTAACTTACAAACGACTCCTACTTGCAAACGGAAGGAGACAACAGGAAGTGAGAATAAATCTACCCCTAGGAAGGGAAATTCTCTCCTGTAAGAGTTAATATGGGAAAAACATTTCTCCTTTCCACTGATGCTTTCCAATCCATTGGGACAAAAAGTGAGGTGAAATCTTCTGAAGAGGAGGAAAGACAGCAAAACAAATGTCACAGGGGTGATTACCCTTCCCTATGTTTTCCAAAAAGCTTAAAAAAGATTTTTTGGCTGGAGCTAAACACGTTAAAAATGTACCCGTTCAAAATTACAAAGAGATTCTACTTAACAACAAACCTACAGCCTGTATACTGCTGTTCAGAGTATATAGGGCCTGGTGGCCACACACCTTTCCTTATTTTAATTTGGGTGCGGGGTTCCCCTTAATATCCATACAAGACCCAAAGGGCCTGGTAATGGACTGGGGGGTACCCATGCCGTTTGTCTCACTGATTTTCATCCATATTGCCAGGACCCGACATTACATTAAACCCTCAAGCAGTTTTAAATGAGATTTTTTCCTTTAAAAATGACATTTGGTGCAGGGACTGTTCTAAACACGGGAAACACGCGTCACTTTACAGGCATACTATAGACACCCCTCAGGTACGATATTTAAAGGAATATTTCACTTTTTTTTTTTTTACTTTAAGCATCATTAAAATCACTGCTCCCGAAAAAACGGCCGTTTTTAAAAGTTTTTTTTGCATTGATACATGTCCCCTGGGGTAGGACCCGGGTCCCCAAACCCTTTTTAGGACAATACCATGCAAATTAGCCTTTAAAATAATGAGCACTTTTGATTTCGAACGTTCGAGTCCCATAGACGTCAATGGGGTTCTAACGTTCGTGCGAACTTTCGGTCCGTTCGCAGGTTCTGGTGCGAACCGAACCGGGGGGTGTTCGGCTCATCCCTAGCTGTGATTAAATCTTCAATAAATGCACAGGTTTACACTGAAATATTGGACACTTTTCTTATCCCATCTATTGAAAGGATGTTTGGGGATGATGAAATCATTTATCAAGATGATAATGCATCTTGCCATAGAGCAAAAACTGTGAAAAAAATTCCTTGAAGAAAGACACATAAGGTCAATGTCATGGCCTGCAAACAGTCCGGATCTCAATCCAATTGAAAATCTGTGGTGGAAGTTAAAGAAAATGGTCCATGACAAGGCTCCAACCTGCAAAGATGATTTGGCAACAGCAATCAGAGAAGGCTGGAGCCAGATTGATGAAGAGTACTGTTTATCACTCATTAAGTCAATGCCTCAGAGACTGCAAGCAGTTATAAAAGTCAGAGGTGGTGCAACAAAGTACTAGTGATGTGTTGAAGTGTTATTTTGTTTGTTTGTTTTTCATGATTCCATAATTTTTTCCTCAGAATTGAGTGAATCCATAATTTATTCCCTGTGCTTGTTCTATAAATCTAACTGTTACTGGCCACCACAATTATTTTTCTTGATTTCTTTTAGTGTTTCTTAAAGCCAGAAAGTTGCCATTTGAAATGCCTTTAGTTTTTGGCCATGTCTGTGATCTGCTTTTTTTCTACAACAATAAACAACTGAAGGAACATCCTTAGGGACTGGTGATTCCATAATTTTTGCCAGGGGTTGTATTAGGAAGTGGGAAAAGGAGTTGGACAGTAAGATCACAGACCCAGATGCGTGGCAGATACGGAGGAGAGTGAGTGCCATGTCGGTTAACTGTAAAATACTGGAGTTGAACTATAAGTGTCTGGTGAGAATGTACATGACACCTGATCGAGTACATAAATGCCAGAAGGAAACTTTGCAATTTTGTTGGAGGGACTGCAAAGAAACAGGGCCAATGGCGCATATTTGGTGGCACTGCCCGGAAATTAGAAAATTTTGGGGGAAGGTAAGAGGAATTATCAAAGAGATTACCAATATTGCTATCCCAGACAACCCTTGGGAATGCTTATTTCACAAGAGCAAAATGCCCATAAAGACATATGTGAAAACGCTATTACCACAGCTCACCGATGCGGCTAAGAGCCTCATACCTAGGTATTGGCATAAGAAAGGAAGACCCACGATGAGAGATTGGTTTAACAAAATTAATGAAACTCATAGCATAGAAGTGGAGGGAATAGGTGGAGTTTAAAAACTCTCTAAGAGCGGCCGAGATATGGGGTTCTTAGCTCAGGGATGAGGATAATGCCAGATTGTGGAAAATGGTTAGGGGGTAACGAAGGGACATTTGGGAAGATAGGAGGAGAAAAGATTAGGAGTGGTAGAGGGGGGTGAAATAAAGGAGGGGTGGATGGGGGTTGGGAGGGGGTGGGAGGGGGGTGCTTTTGGTCGGGAAAATAAAATAAGAGTGCATTTCAGTGTACTAAGGGTATTTCTTGAAATGTAATTGTTTTGTAAAAACATGGATAAAAGCTGCCACTATGATGTGAAGAAGTGAAGGGACAAGTTTGAATTTTAAAAATAAAAATGAAACATGACTCTCGGAGAAATATTTCGCTGATGTGGCAAAAAAAAAAAGAGACTGGCGACGCAGGACGCGGTTGGACGGTGACACGGCGGCCATCTTTGTGGTTAGAAGCGCTGGACGCTTCACACTGCTGTATGCTATCTTACCAAATGTGAGTTTGCTCTTCTTTTTACTTAATAAATATATCCTTGGTGATGGAGTTTGCGCAATGAGCGTTCTTTTTTACTCCCCATATACCACAAATCTCGAGGTTGCACACTTGGTTCAAAATCTTGGTTTAAAGAGGAAACCCTAGGCTTTCTATCTGGTCCAGAGGGGAACGAATATGTCTGTGTTATTCTACTAGGAGATCGTTGGTTTATCTCAAGAAGACTGCCTTCGCTATCTGTTTTCAGCATGTGTATAACCCATACACTGATGGTAAGGGTCAGTTTATTTGGATGTTGATGATGGTGTTTTTACCCCCTTTTGAGTTTTCTTCCACAATGGATCTCGCTCATTAGAGGGTTGCTACTTCCTCCTGACGGAGAGGACTCTGTTTGGTCTCATTTATTTTTATGCTGGGACATTATTACCTAATTTTTAGCACTGCACCTATTTCTTCATATCCCTTTAATTGTATCCAACGATTTTTGTGTCAGCTGCTTTTTTTTAATTTTATGTTATATTAAGCGCAACAGATTTTGTTTTTATTTCTGTATTTTGGTTATACTGTGTTGCAGCTTTTTCATATTGTCTACTATGGATATCTTTGAATTTAGAGCTACCCATTTAATTAATACAGAGGGGATTTTTAATGAAGAAAATAACCCCACGGATGATATCGGCGGTTTGTCCATGAAGCTTAAGAATTTGCTAACCACTGAGTTGTATACCAACTGGAATATAGCCTTTTTTGAACAATACCTAGCCGACAAAATGGTTCCACGTAGTTTACAATGGGACATCACTCCTCTGAGTGATGTCACTGATACTACAGAATGGTTTCAATTCTTTAATATAGCTGGCTTGGATCTTATTCGATTCTTGTTTAAGAGAAAGCAGCAGAAACTCCTCAAGGTAGATGGAGAGATCTGCGTTATTAAAGAAAAGTTGAATCCATTCAAGGACAATGATAATTATAAGAAAAAGTCTGATCTTTTAAAAAAACATCTTGAAAAAGAGGAGTTAGAGCAAGGGAATAAGAAAAGGAAAAAGTATCTTAGAGATGTCACTGACTATAAAAGCAAAATCGTCTTTAAATGGCAAACTAAAACTAAAACTAAGTCAAGTTTTAGATTCTGGGACTAGGATTGCAAGTGGGACACTTTTTTCTCAAGGCACTGCTCCAAATTCATCACAAATCCTCCCTCAAATACTTCCAGTTTCCAATCAATTACCCCCACAGAGGTTACCTTTTAAAGGAGGTCCCAAAAAGAGAGGGGGTGGAGGTAGGAGAGGAGGACAACATGCACCCCATAAACAGTTTCCCACGGTGGTCCATAATCGTTTTGAACCACTGCGTGGACTATCCAGAGATGATAGGTTTACACTGATTGTCATGACAATTGGGGTCCCCCTTATTATCCACAACAAGGTTACTCCCCCAGAACTCCGGTAGGTGAGAACTGGTGGCAACAACAACATTATCCCCTAGGGCCCACTCATCCAAGGAGGGATAGAGAGGCCTTGGGAGGGTATGAAAGAAATTTTTTTCCCGAAGTCAAGCAAAACAAAAGGGTTATAGACCTAAAAGGGGTGTCAGAGGGGGGAGGTGGGTCCGCGCAAAAAAGGAGGCGCACATAAGAGATACTGGTCTTTTCAATTTAAGTAAAGCCATCCTCTCTAACGAGGAGAAACACGTCTTGAGTCATGGACTGAAATTTGCCCCCTCGAAGCCCTTAAATAAGTTTGAAACTTTTATAGATGTTCAAAAATTCATTTGGAGGATGAACGTCCAGCGTCACTTTATGACAAATCCCTCTCGCCCTAATGTGGCAGTGTCAGCAGAAATAAGACAATCTAATTTAAGGAATGCCTCATTATTTAACCCCCCTACACAACAAGCCCCGGCCATCTCTGTTTTTAGAGACATAGTGAACAAGGATCTACTTGCCTTACAGGTCAAGAAGAACAGGAGGGAATACATGTTCAATAAGGGTTTAGAACAACTTAAAGATTGTGTCGATATCATTGTACGCCCAGCGGACAAAGGGGAGGTATTGTAATCTTGGACAAAGAGGCCTATGACAAGGAAATGTCTAGGTTGCTCTCGGATCGAGATCGAGATTGGATCCCTTTGCGAGGCAATCCAACTTCTCAATATAAGAAGGAGTTGGTTATGGTGGTAGATGAGGGTTTTAAACATGGAATTATTTCCAAAAAAGAAAAAGCTTTTCTTATTCCATCAGCCCCTAGGATCCCAGTGATCTACTACTTACCTAAAGTTCATAAGGATCCCATTTGCCCCCCTGGAAGGCCGATAGTCAGCGGTATTGACTCGGTTACTTCCAGGGTGGGCAAATATGTAGACCATTTTTTGCAGCCTCTTGTGATTAGGGCTCCTTCCTACCTAAGAGACTCCATGCAAGTGATCAATGAACTTAAGAATGTGCAGTGGAAAGATTGTTATATCTTTGCAACTGCGGACGTTGCCTCTCTCTACACTATAATATCGCACCATCATGGTAGAGAGGCGGTAGAGCATTTCTTGAAGAAAGATACTCTCCATTGGCACCAAACAACCTTCATTTTGAATTTATTGGATTATGCCATGCAACATAATTATTTTTGGCACGATGGCTCTTATTACTTACAAAATAGGGGTGTAGCCATGGGGGCCAAGTTCGCCCCAAGTATGGCTAATCTTTTTATGGCCAAATGGGAGGAGGATGTCGTCTATCAGGAACCCAAGGCAGAGCTGGTGTTCTGGAAAAGATACATAGACGACATCCTCCTCCTATGAGATGGCGACTTTGAGTCTTTGAGTTTATTGGGGCCTTAATACTAATGATAGGGGTATTGCCCTTACATTCAAGGCTAGCACTACTGAGATACATTTTCTTGACCTTAGAATTAGAGTAAATGAAGGACAAATCATTACCTCTACCTTTTTTAAGGCCACAGACCGCAATGGCTATATAGACACTAAAAGTTGTCACCATAAGGCCTGGCTAGAATCAGTACCTAAGAGTCAATTTCTGAGGTTGAGGCGTAATTGCACGAGATGTGAGGACTTTTTGTCCGAAGCCCCTATCCTCAGAAAGAGATTCCTCGAAAAAGGTTATGCAGCGGAAGCCTTGGATGTGGCATTTAAACTTGCTAAAGAGAAAAATAGGGAAGATTTGCTGACTGTGAATACTAAGGCCCAGGATACTTCTTTCAAATTTTCTGTTATTACTGCCTATTCCAACCAATACTATGACATCCAAAAAATAATTCAGAGGCATTGGAAAGTTTTGAAGGGGGATCATTTGCCTGATTTACCTTGTATGGTGTATAGGGGGGCTCCCCCATTGAGGCTACAGGTAGCTCCTAATATTATTAATCCACCCAAGCAGATTTCTTTTTTCCAAAATATGGGTTTTTTTTTTCCTTGCAGGAGATGCCCGATTTGTAAACTGAACACCAACAAATGTAGGAGGATGGATTCCTTTCAATCCACTTCCACCCAGGAATCCCTCCCGATAAAACCCTTTATCACATGCACTACTAAACATGTGGTGTATATCATCATTTGCCCCTGTGGGCTTCAGTATATAGGGCGTACTATTCGTAAACTACATATCAGGCTTAAGGAACATGTTGATAACATCACAAGGGGGTTCCCCAAGCATAGCCTATCCAAGCACTATGCTGTGAAGCATGATTGTAATCCAAAGGGCACCATTTTTTTGGGAATTGACAAGTTTTCAGGACATTGGAGGGGAAGCAATATGACTAGAGCGGTCTCTCAGCTGGAGACTAAGTGGATATACCAAGCTAGGACCTATTTTCCATACGGAATGAATGTAGAATGGGACCTGAATGCCTTTATTAGCAACAGCTAGGTTTCCCCCCCTTGGTCATTTTATTTTATTTCTTTTTATTCCCCCCTTTTTTCTATTAATTTTATCAATTATGCCCCTTTGTAATTTTTAATAATTTTCTTATGGGTATCATGTAGCGGGATTGATTTTTTCTTCACTATATGGCATTTATTGGTACAAATTCTGTATTTTCAATTTAAGCTGTATTTTGTATTCTAACCACAAGATGCTGCCACCTCCTATAACCACCACTGCTTTGTCTCTACATTGTGATTAATGATTACCCTATTTAATCATTTTTTATTATGACTTATGTCAAAGACATTTTTATTTTTTTTTATACTTATGTCACTTGCTATTGGCTTTATACCATTACTACTTAATGTACAAATTTCTTTGAGGTGTGTTGGTTCCAGCACAAGTAACTCATACTTCCGGTTCTTGGAACGCATCTGATTTCCGCCTGTCCAGTTTCCTTGTTCCTATAAATACACGTCCATTTGCGTCATAACTACGCCCCTGAAGACGCATGTTGATGACGAAATGTCGGGCAACGTCAGAAAATGGCAATACTGACACATAATCACACACATAAGTTGGACTTGATGGACGTGTGTCTTTTTTCAACCTCACCTACTATGTGGTAATACTATGTAACTATGTAGGACGCGGTTGGACGGTGACACGGCGGCCATCTTTGTGGTTAGAAGCGCTGGACGCTTCACACTGCTGTATGCTATCTTACCAAATGTGAGTTTGCTCTTCTTTTTACTTAATAAATATATCCTTGGTGATGGGGTTTGCGCAATGAGCATTCTTTTTTACTCCCCATATACCACGAATCTCAAGGTTGCACACTTGGTTCAAAATCTTGGTTTAAAGAGGAAACCCTAGGCTTTCTATCTGGTCCAGAGGGGAACGAATATGTCTGTGCTATTCTACTAGGAGATCGTTGGTTTATCCCAAGAAGACTGCCTTCGCTATCTGTTTTCAGCATATGTGTATAACCCATACACTGATGGTAAGGGTCAGTTTATTTGGGTGTTGGTGATGGTGTTTTTACCCCCTTTTGGGTTTTCTTCCACAATGGATCTCGCACATTAGAGGGTTGCTACTTTCTCCTGTTTGGTCTCATTTATTTTTACGCTGGGACATTATTACCTAATTTTGTTTTTAGATTACAAGGAGAGCCTGTGCAGTGGGACACAGACACAAACTACAAAACCTGACAGTGTATGTGAGTACCTAAGTATTGTATGTACCTGAGTATTGTGTGTACCTGAGTATTGTGAGTATCTGAGTATTGTGTGTACCTGAGTATTGTTTGTACCTGAGTATTGTGAGTACCTGAGTATTGTGTGTACCTGAGTATTGTGTGTACCTGAGTATTGTGAGTACCTGAGTATTGTGTGTACCTGAGTATTGTGTGTACCTGGGTATTGGGAGTACCTGAGTATTGTGAGTGTTGGGAGTACCTGTGTATTGTGAGTACCTGAGTGTTGTGTGTATCTGTGTGGACTGTGGACTGGACTATGAGTACACATGAGCCGGGAGTGCACGTAGACTGTGAGTACACGTGGGCTGCGAGTGCACGTGGACTATGAGTGCACGTGAACTGCAAGTGCAAGTGGGCTGCGAGTACACGTGGGCTGCTAGTGCACGTGGACTGCGAGTACATGTGGGCTGTGAGTGCACGTGGACTGCGAGTACACGTGGGCTGCGAGTGCACATGGACTATGTGTACACGTGGACTGCGAGTGCACATGGGCTGCAAGTACACATGGGCTGCTAGTACATGTGGACTGCGAGTGCACGTGGGCTGCGAGTGCACGTGGGCTGCGAGTACACGTGGGCTGTGAGTACAAGTGTCCTGCGAGTGCACGTGGACTGTGAGTACATGTGGGCTGCAAGTGCATGTGGACTGTATGTACACATAGGCTGCGAGTGCACGTGGACTGTATGTACATGTAGGCTGCGAGTGCATGTAGACTGCGAGTACATGCAGGCTTCGAGTGCACGTGGACTGCGAGTGCACATGGACTGTATGTACATGTGAGCTGCGAGTGCACGTGGACTGTGAGTGCACGTGGACTGCGAGTACACGTGGGTTGTGAGTACCTGTGTATTGTATTGTTGAATACCTGTGTATTGTTGAATATTAATGTCAGGAAGCTGGTTGTTAACTTGGACAGGGTATAATCCCCAATCCCCATTTAATTAGTAGGTAGGATGCCGGATGTGGAGATGCGACTCGGTGTACATCTTGCGGCATGTATGCGTTCCTTGATCATCTGATCGAGGTTGAATACTGTTGTACAAAATGTAAGCACAATGTAATCTCTAGATGTTACCACATGCTTCTCAACACAATTCAAGACCCAGCCAGTCAGCCTTGCAGACACAAATGGGAGGAGAATGTGGGTACCATGGATGGGGAGACGTGGAATCTTTGCCTCGCCTCCACCCCCCCCTGGTCTCAGTGTCCGCCTCTCAAAAACTGTCCCACCTTTATTGGTTGCATCGGGCATACAGAGCGCCGGCATGCCTTCACAAATGGGGAGTACATGACACACCCCTATGTCCAAAATGCCAGAGGGACAATGATGACCTTTTGCACATGCTCTGGAAGTGCCCCAAACTTTTCTGTTATTGGAAGGAAGTCCTTGACACAATTTCTCAGGTATACGCTTTCACCATACAACGAAACCCTACGATATGCCTAATGGGTGCCCTGGACGACGAGATGTTATCCCCCTCAGCACACACGGCCATTCCTCGACTGTTATATGCTGCTCGCAAACTAATTGCACAACTTTGGATAACTCCCAGGGTTTCTACTAGGCGCCGATCATAGACCTACTGATTACTAACAACACAGACCTGTAAATTTAGGAAACAGTGATCACAGGTCAATTAGCTTCAGTATAAATCACGCAAATAGGAAGCATAAGGGGAATACAAAGACACTGAATTTCAAAAGAGCCAACTTCCCTAAACTACGAATCTTGATAGAAGATATAAATTGGGATAAAATCTTAGGAACAAAGAACACGGAGGAGAGATGGATTTACTTTAAGAGCATATTAAATAAGGGCATTAGCCAGTGCATCCCATTGGGAAATAAATTTAAAAGAGCAGGCCTTCAAGAAATGCAAGGCTGAAGGATCATCATCAGCATTCAGAATTTATAAAGAATGCAACAAGAAATGTAACGGTGCAATTAGGGCGGCTAAGATAGAACACAAAAGACACATAGCGGAGAAGAGCAAAAAAATCCCTAGAAATGTTTAAGTATATGAACAGTAAAAAAAGGGAGGACAGACCATATTGGCCCCATAAAGAATGAAGAAGGAAATCTGGTTACAAAGGATGGAAACAGTGGTAGTGCGTTCATAAGGGCACATGGGCGCTGCCCCTCTCTCCAGCCACCCCTCTATCACCAATAGATAGATTCATGCAATGCACAAATCTATCTATGGCCGCCGCTGCCACCCCCTATTCAGGCGCCTGGCCCCATTTCGGGCGCCAGGCGCCTGAATTACAGTGGCAGGGTTTTTTTTGAAGCACCTGATCAGAGCCATAGGCTCTAATAGGCGTCAAAAAAAGGGACCTGCGAGCGCCATGCTGGGCGCTCGCAGGTCATTCAGCTGTGTTAGAAAAGCAAATGAATATTCGCTTTCCTAACACTAAACCGCCTCTCCGCCAATCAGTTGCTCAGATCTGTTACCTGTCATCTGATTGGCTGAAACGACAGGCTCTGTGATCAGGCGTCCAATCATAGCAGAGGATAGGAAGAGAGGATGGGAGAAAACATGGAGGAGCTGTCCCACTGCCACAGAGACAGGGTAAGTACAGACGGCGGGGGGCGGGGGGCACACTGGCAGCATTTAATATGGCACAGTGGCTGCGTTTGATGGGGCACAGTGGGAGCATTTGATGGGGCACAGTGAGGCTGCATTTGATGGGGCACAGTGAGGCAGCATTTGATGGGGCACAGTGGCAGCATTTGATGGGGCAGAGTGGCAGCATTTGATGGCACAGTGGCAGCGTTTGATGGCACAGTGGCAGCGTTTGATGGCACAGTGGCAGTGTTTGATGGCACAGTGGGAGCATTTGATGGGAACAGTGGCTGCGTTTGATGGTACAGTGGCGGCAATTGATGGGCACAGTTGCTGCGTTTGATGGCACAGTGGCTGCAATTGATGGTATAGTGAGGCTGCAATTGATGGGGTTTTTTTTTCAGAATTTTTCAGTTTGTTTGCGCCCCCCCAAAAAATTGGATGGGAAGTTGGCGAAGGTATTGAATTTATTCTTCTCCTCAGTCTTCACAAGGGAATCGGGGGGATTCAGTAACCAAAACTGCAGTGTGTATCCTTGTGACACATCACAGGAAGCACCCTCATGGCTAACAGAGGACAGAATTAGAAATAGACTTGGAAAACTGAACATTAATAAGTCACCAGGACCAGATGGCTTGCACCTGAGGGTCCTAAGGGAACTCAGTCAAGTAATTGCCAGACCATTGTTTCTAATTTTTACAGACAGTCTACTGACTGGAATAGTACCAGCTGATTGGAGAAAAGCCAATGTAACACCAATATTTTAAAAAGGGCCAAAATACATCCCTGGGAACTACAGACCAGTTAGCCTAACATCAATAGTATGCAAGCTCTTGGAGGGGATGATAAAGGACTATATGCAAGATTTTAGTAATAAAAACTGTATCATTAGCATAGCAGTAATCAGCATGGATTCATGAAGAATCGTTCCTGCCAAACCAATCTATTAACCTTCTATGAGGAGGTGAGTTGCCATCTATATAAAGGAAGGCCCGTAGACGTGGTGTATCTGGATTTTGCAAAAGCATTTGACACAGTTCCCCATAAACGTTTACTGTACAAAATAAGGTCCGTTGGCATGGACCATAGGGTGAGTACATGGATTGAAAACTGGCTACAAGGGCAAGTTCAGAAGGTGGTGATAAATGGAGAGTACTTGGAATGGTCAGGGGTGGAAAGTGGGGTCCCCCAGGGTTCTGTGCTGGGACCAGTCCTGTTTAATTTGTTCATAAACGACCTGGAGGATGGGGTAAACAGTTCAAATTCTTTATTTGCGGACGATACTAAGCTAAGCGGGGCAATAACTTCTCTGCAGGATGTGTAAACCTTGCAAGAAGAGCTGAACAAATTAATGTGGTGGGCAACTACATGTCAAATGAGGTTTCATTTAGAAAAATGTAAAATAATGCATTTGGGTGGCAAAAATATGAATGCAATCTATACACTGGGGGGAGAACCTCTGGGGGAATCTAGGATGGAAAAGGACCTGGGGGTCCTAGTAGATGATAGGCTCAGCAATGGCATGCAATGCCAAGCTGCTGCTAACAAAGCAAACAGAATATTGGCATGCATTAAAAAGGGGATCAACTCCAGAGATAAAACAATATTTCTCCCGCTCTACAAGGTTCTGGTCCGGCCTCACCTGGAGTATGCTGTCCAGTTCTGGGCACCAGTCCTCAGGAAGGATGTACTGGAAATGGAGCGAGTACAGAGAAGGGCAACAAAGCTATAAAAGGACCGGAGGATATTAGTTATGAAGAAAGGTTTCGAGCACTGAACTTATTCTCTCTGGAGAAGAGACGCTTGAGAGGGGATATGATTTCAATCTACAAATATTGTACTGGTGACCCCACAATAGGGATAAAACTTTTCTGAGGAGGGGAGTTTAATAAGACAGTCTGCAGTACAAGTCGAGGATAAAAAAAACTATTAGATAAGCATCTGAATGACAACATACAGGGATATACAATGTAATACTGACATATAATCACACATATAGGTTGGACTTGATGGATTTGTGTCTTTTTTCAACCTCACCTACTATGTAACTATGTAGGGCAGCGGTCAGTGGGATTTATAGTGGCATTCAGAGATCGATAGGATGTAGGGCGGTGTACAGAGCACGGTAGAGTGTAGGGCGGCGTACAGAGGTCAGTAACATGTATGGTAGGGGCCAGGAGGGCATGGTACAAGGAGGTCAGGAGGGCAAGGTATAGGGGGGGGTCAGGTACGAGGGGGTCAGGAGAGTATGGTACTGGGAGATATGGAGGGCACAGTACTGGGGGATCAGGAGGGCTGAGGTCTCAAGAGGGCATAGCACTGGGGGAACAGGAGGGTATAGTATTGGAGAAATCAGGAGGACTGGGGATCAGGAGGGCTGGGGTGTCAGGAGGGTATGGTATTGATGGGGTCAGGAGGGCTGGAGTGTCAGTAGGGATGGAGTGGCAGGAGGGCTAGGGTATCAGTAGGGCTGGAGTGGCAGGAGGGCTGGGGTGGTGGGAGGTTACAGTATTGGGGGGATCAGAAGGGTATTGAGGGGGGATCAGGAGGTTATGGTATTGAGGGTTTCAGTAGGGCTGGAGTGGCAGGAGGGCTGGGGTGGCAGGAGGGCTGGAGTGGCAGCAGGGTATGGTATTGGGGGGGATAAGGAGGGTATGGTATTGGGGGATCAGGAGGGTATGGTATTGGGGGATCAGGAGGGTATGGTATGGGGGGGATCAGGAGGGTATGGTATGGGGGGGATCAGGAGGGCATGGTATTGGGGAGATCAGGATGGTATGGTATTGGGGGGGTTCAGGAGGGCTGAAGTGGCAGCAGGGTATGGTATTGGGGGGGATAAGGAGGGTACGGTATGGGGGGGATCAGGAGGGTATGGTATGGGGGGGGGGATCAAGAGGGCATGGTATTGGGGAGATCAGGATGGTATGGTATTGGGGGGGTTCAGGAGGGCTGGGGTGGCAGCAGGGTATGGTATTGGGGGGGATAAGGAGGGTATGGTATTGGGGGGGGGATCAGGAGGGTATGGTATTGGGGGATCAGGAGGGTATGGTATGGGGGGGGAATCAGGAGGGCATGGTATTGGGGAGATCAGGATGGTATGGTATTGGGGGGGTTCAGGAGGGCTGAAGTGGCAGGAGGGCTGGAGTTTAAAGAAGTTTTATATGCAGAGGCAAGGTATAGGGGGAAATAAAAAATATTATACAGCGCTACCTGGTGAAATATAAAGCAGCAGCTCAAAATAAGTGGGATATACACAAAACAGTAAATATTATAAAACGTGAGCAGCGCTAAAAATAAGTGATCACGCATATAGAGTGATATATATGTAAAAAACAAAAAAGCCCTAAAGGACTCGGAAATAGCATATATGAAACACAATTAAGGTCACAGAGAAAAAAAAAAAAGGGGGGGGGGGGGGTAAAAATATGTCCAAATAGTGAAAAAATGTGAGTAAATGGATATTCAGTCCAGATAGAAGAGGGAAAGGAGTCCAACCAAAGATGTATGGATAAAAATAATTCAATCACAAAACACCAGCATGTGAGGGGATCCACCACCGTGTGTATTATGCGCTTACCAGATGGCAAGCTTTAGTAAGCTTGTACAGCAACCTGATGGTCAATACAGGAACCGTCACACCACGGCTTTAAATGAAGGACCAAGACTCACACCACGGCTTCCAATGAGGGACCAGGACTCAAAACAAGGCAGCTCAATCCAACCCGACATTCAATAGGCAGGACCCAGAAATATAAAACAACAGCTCTCCATAGTGTGAAATCGTTAAGACCAAGATTTAATGTAAATAAAGATTGCACTTACATGTGAACCAGAGATAAAAGCATATAAAAACACTGCAGCCGGCCGGCTAATGGACACCCGTTCAGGACGAGGTACGGGATATACTGTGATGACATCAGCGCGTCTACCATCCGACGTACGTTTCGTCTCACGAAGACATCGTCAAGGGATATCCATTTACTCACACATTTTTTCACTATTTGGACTTATTTTTACCACCCCCCCTTTTTTGTTTTTTTCTGTGACCTTAATTGTGTTTCATATATGCTATTTTCGAGTCCTTCAGAGCTTCTATCTGGACTGAATATCCATTTACTCACATTTTTTCACTATTTGGACATATTTTTACCCCCCCCCCCCTTTTTTTTTTTTTCTCTGTGACCTTAATTGTGTTTCATATATGCTATTTCCGAGTCCTTTAGGGCTTTTTTGTTTTTTACATATATATCACTCTATATGCTTGATCACTTATTTTTAGCGCTGCTCACGTTTTATAATAAGGTATAGGGGGGTCAGGTACGGGGGGGGTCAGGAGAGTATGGTACTGGGAGATATGGAGGGCACAGTACTGGGGGATCAGGAGGGCTGGGGTCTCAAGAGGGCATGGCACTGGGGGAACAGGAGGGTATAGTATTGGAGAAATCAGGAGGGCTGGGGATCAGGACGGCTGGGGTGTCAGGAGGGTATGGTATTGATGGGGTCAGGAGGGCTGGAGTGTCAGTAGGGATGGAGTGGCAGGAGGGCTGGAGTGTCAGTAGGGATGGAGTGGCAGGAGGGCTGGAGTGTCAGTAGGGCTGGAGTGGCAGGAGGGCTGGGGTGGCGGGAGGTTACGGTATTGGGGGAATCAGAAGGGTATTGAGGGGGGATCAGGAGGTTATGGTATTGAGGGTGTCAGTAGGATTGGAGTGGCAGGAGGGCTGGGGTGGAGGCAGGGTATGGTATTGGGGGGGGTCAGGAGGGTATGGTATTGGGGGATCAGGAGGGTATGGTATTGGGGGGGGTCAGGAGGGTATGGTATTGGGGGGATCAGGATGGTATGGTATTGGGGGGGTTCAGGAGGGCTGAAGTGGCAGGAGGACTGGAGTTTAAAGAAGTTTTATATGCAGAGTGGCGCAGGCAAGGTGCAGTGGCCCTGATCCCTGCCGCCTCTCTCACCTTCCCTTGGATCAGTGAGGAGGGCCGGTGGCGAGGGACGCGAAGCGCTCTGGCATGTTCAGAGAAGAGCCCGAACCTGCCTGAGCGTATTCACGTATGCAAGGGATGGGGACTGCCTCTGCAGCCTGGAATTGCGTGAGCGTGCGCATGCGCCGGTCTGGAGCAAGGACCGAGTCGGTGGACTCTGCAACAGCGGGACGTCTTCGTGGGCTACCTGTCACCTGTCGGTCGTCGATAGGTAGCCCGTGATCAACGGGTTGCCGACCCCGCTTATAAGTAAATGAATGCACATTTTTTTTTACCTGCAAAAAAAAATGTGCATTTATTATTTTTTTTTCTAAAACGTGAACTTATCTTTTAAAGATTAAAATACAGCCATCGTGTTTGGGGGTGTTTCTTCAGAGCTTAAGCATTTGATGTTAAATGGATCACAACAGAATGCACCAAGGGACTTGTGTAAGTGTTAAAGTGGTTGTAAACTTTAGATTTGTTTTTAAATAATAATCATGTCTATATTAACCTGCTCTGTGCATGGTTTTGCACAGAGCAGCCCCGATCTTTTTTTTCTGGGGTCCCCTGCTGGCAATCCAGGCCCCTCCTCTTCATCGGTGCCCACACTGAAAGCCATTTTTCATGGGGGCACCTGTGCAGGCTGGCTCCCGAGTCCCACTGCTGCGTCCATTGACACAGACAGCAGTACTGGGCCCCACTCCCTGCATCACAGCTTTTGATTGACAGCGGCAGGAGCCACTGGCTCCTGCTGATATCAATCTGTCCAATGAGAAGATTTAATTAAGGCTTGCACCTTGTACAGTATAGTATGGTTGTTTGCCGCCCCCCAAACAAAAAAGCACGGGCTGCCACTGATCTAAACTAAAAAAAAAAAAAAAAAGTAGTGTTAGCCTCTTTCTTAGATGGGGAGGTTGCATTAGTTTTCTTCTTGCAGACTTTCTTTATTTTTACTTAGTGATTGAGTGACTATGCTCACTCACTCCACTTTATGTATAGAAGAGCCCAGTGGTGGCCCGTGGTTATTTTCTTTAGGGGGGTGGGGGGTGGCAAACAGTACCACCCCCCATGTCCGTCGCTGGTGTAAGTCTACCCCATCTAATCTGCACTTCTCCTCTCCCGGGCTCTCTCGGCGGCAGCGGCTCTCCCTCAATTTCCTCCCTCCTGACTCTGGCTTCCATTTCCTCCATCCTTCCTCTGCTGCTCTCCATGGGCGGCCAATCCGGAGTTGTCTCATATAGGGGGGTGGCTGGTGAGAGGGGGTGGCGCCCAGGCGCCCCTAATGGAAGAGCCATGGTTGTCACTCTAGGCTACTCTCCTGATTTGGACTCCAAACATGTGCTTCTCTCGTCATCTTTATTACACGGGTGTAGGGGTAGTTGGTAGTTTACAGCACTGCAGATAGCTTTGATAGAAGTGTATCACCCTGGTGTTTAGGCAGGGTTGCTCCTAAATTTACCTGCCAGGTATAGCTACCTTGGCCCATTGTTAGGGATCAGTTGATTTCACTCTAATGCCCCGTACACACGGTCGGATTTTCCGATGGAAAATGTCCGATCGGAGCGTGTTGTCGGAAATTCCGACCGTGTGTGGGCTCCATCGGACTTTTCCATCGGATTTTCCGACACACAAAGTTGGAGAGCAGGAGATAAAATTTTCCGACAACAAAATCCGTTGTCGGAAATTCCGATCGTGTGTACACAAATCCGACGGACAAAGTGCCACGCATGCTCAGAATAAATAAAGAGATGAAAGCTATTGGCCACTGCCCCGTTTATAGTCCCGACGTACGTGTTTTACGTCACCGCGTTTAGAACGATCGGATTTTCCGACAACTTTGTGTGACCGTGTGTATGCAAGACAAGTTTGAGCCAACATCCGTCGGAAAAAATCCTAGGATTTTGTTGTCGGAATGTCCGAACAAAGTCCGACCGTGTGTACGGGGCATAAGTCTGTAATCGCTGCACTTCCCTCTTTTGCCGCTAGGTGGCCACATACCTGGTGGCACTAGACACGTGAAGGGCAATGCAAGGTCAGATTATGGGTATATGGGGTATCCCAACCAATGGGTAGGGGTTTTCTTAAATCCCATGGCCTGCTGGGAGAACCTATATATTTGGGTGAAGTCAGGTGATCAGTGTTCTGTGCCACCTGGATGGCTGTCTGGGTGGATGCGTATTGTATTGCCCGGGCTGCTAGGCTGGAGTTTGGGCCTATCCCGGGCACATCTGGCTGCTAGGCTGTCTGAGAGTCTATCCAGAAGCAAGAGAACAGCGCAGGGTTGGGATTGGGGCTTGCAGTCCAACCAGAATTGACAGTTCTGCTGGCCGGAGAACCTGTCGTGGTCAGAGGTAGAGGGGAAGCTGTCACTACTAAGGGACCAACCACCTTATTACCAGGGACCACAGTGAGTAGCTGAAGCAAGTACCTGAGCAGAATTCTCACTAACCGGGGTTAAGAATCGGGAAACTTCAGTGGGTATCAAGCCAGGGACCCAGCCAGTGGAGGTGACACTTGCAGAGCAGCCTTATGTGTCAAGCCAAGGACCGAGCAGGCCAGTGGGGTGAAACTTGAGAAGTATCTGTAGTGCCAAGCTAGGGACCCAGCAGAGAAACAGGGGTGACACTTGAGGAAGATACTAAAGTGAAGATTGGAGGAGCTCACGGAATTCTGTGGCAGTGAATCATCTAGCCTAGTGAGAGAGACTGGGAACTCAGTGGTCTGAAAAACTACAAAAGTGATTGTAGTGGAAGTAAGTGTAGTGGAAGGAACTGTTACATCTTTTGTTAGAAACTGTTAAAGACTGTTTCCATAGGAGACAGCATTCCTACACATGCAGATGTGGCATCTTGCTAGATGCCTTTCCCTGCATGGCTGTCCTCCTGTTTAAATCTCGGAGTTTGCCAATTAACATTGCAAATACCTAAGGGGCGGCACAAAATGCACCCACAGCCACACCCCTGATCGGTTGGGTAATACGCACCCCCCACCCCATGGGTCGGTCGGGTCCACCCACAACCACCACAACGGTTGGCCGATAAGCACTTACCCGCAGGCAGCGATTCCCTCCCGGCAGCGGCTATGTCCCCTGCGTCTCCTCCAGCAGCCTCCACGTCTCCTCCCTACTCCTCTCTCCTCGTTGTGGTCCAATAGGATCACTTGCCGATTTGGCAATTGAGAAACGGGTCTCACAACCCGCTTCCTGATTGGCAGGGAGGAGATTCAGTGTGACAATAGCTATTATCACACAATTGGGTCGGCTCAGAGCGCAGTGCTCTGTGCCCCGGGCCCATCCTTTTTGAAGCCTATTAGAGCCTCTGGCTCTAATCACGTCCTTCAAGAAAACCCCCCCATTGGAATCCATGCGTCCGGTGCCCCAAATGTAGATCCCAGGGGGGGGGGGGGGGGCGCATGGATGGGGGGCAGTGCCCATGCTCCCCTAATGGATGGGCCACCACTAAAAGTGAATGAATTATTTTGGCAGTCCCTCATACTGTACAGTAGATATTGTACAAATTTAAATGGGATTGTCCAGGTATTAAAATGGTTGTAGAGGCAGAAGTTTTTTTTTTTCTGTGTTCTATGCAGTAAGGCTAAAAAAACCTTCTGCATGCAACTTCCTCTACAGACACCTCCAGCCGATCTTGATCCATCGATGTGCATGAGAGCCGAGGCTCTCTCAGCTCTCTCACTCCTCATTGGCTCAGATACAGCAGCAGGAGCCATTGGCTCCCTCTGCTGTCAATCAGAGCCAGTGACGAGGGAGCAGGGGGCGGGGTCAAGCTCTGTTCTGTGTGTCTTATGGACACACAGAGCGAAGCTAAGGAGCGAGCATGCACGAGTGCCCCCATAGCAAGAGGCTTGCTATGGGGGCATTCGGTGGGGGGTAGGAGCCAGGAGCGCCAGCAGCGAACCCAAGAACAGGAGGATCAGGGCTGCTCTGTGCAATACCAATGAAGAGAGTAGGTAACTGCATACCACCCAACTTTTGACCTTCAGAATGAGGGACAAATGAGGGAGCAAGTGAGCTGCAGCATATGTAATGGCAAAATGTGGGCATTTCCAAAGTCTTAATGGTGGGAGGGGCTTAGGGGGTGTGGTTAAACAAAACTCAGCTCTCTCACAAATGCCCCCCAGCTCTCTCACCAATTCCCTCAACCTGGCTTTCTCAGCAATGACCCCCCCCCAGCTCCTCTTACTAATGCCCCCCAGCTCTCAGCAATGCCCTCTCTCCAGCTCTTTCACCAATGCCCCCAGCTCTCTCACCAATTCCCCCCTCTTTCTTACTAATGCCCTCCAGCTCTCTCACCAATTCCCCCTCCTCTCTTACTAGTGCCCCCCCCCCAACTCTCTCACCTCCTCCCCTCCTCCACTCTTTCTAATGCCCCCCCCCCCAGCTCTTTCAGGAATTCCCCCCTCCTCTCTTACTAGTGACCCCCCTCAGCTCTCCCACAAATGTAGATTGATGTGTATCCCTGTGCTTTTTTAAGTACAGTGCCGCTGACAGCTCCGAATGTCAGGACTGTAGCCTGGAGCCGAGGACGAGTTTCACAGCACTTCACCAGCTCCATGCTACAGTCCTGACAGACAGGAAAGGTAGACACCTCTGGCATCTCCAATGTGAGGGCAGCAATGTGGGCAGTTGTGGACCCAGGGCACCTACCAGCAAATGTGGGCCATGCCCCCCCTGGGTGCTTGGCGCAAACAAACAGAAGCAGGTGGAGTGCTTCTGTGTGACAAGTTCAGTTCCTCTTACCTTTCACGAGCCAATGACAGGCAGGATCTGGGCTGTTGAGAGGGGGGATCCGGGGCCGCTGGCAGATGGGATGGGGCCCCTGGGAGCCGGTGATCTGGGAATATCTGCAGATGGGATCTCTGAGAGGCAGGATCAGGGCCGAAGTGGGGGGCGGAGATGTGAGGCGGCTTGCAAGTGATGTCATTGGTTGCTAGGACACTGGCGGTCCTAACTAATTGAGGGAGGGGGGGCAGAGATTGCCAGGTAGATCTTCTCTCAGGAATCCTCACTTGGTGCTGTGTGTTGAGAGCACACATTGTACCCATTGAGGATACCACTTATTCCAGCCCTGGGCTTTGAGACTCCAGCCCAGATCCGCGGGACCCCGGGACTTACTTCAAATCGCAGGATGGTCCTGCGGAATTTGGGATGGTTGGAAGGTATGGGTAACTATAACATGTTTATTATTTGAATAAAAAAACAAACCAAAGCAAAGCTTTGCAATTACTGCATGTGGATGCAGGAGTCTCCCCCCCCCCCCACTGCACTATTGTATTCTTACAGCGGGAAATCCCCCCCCCGGCAGAATACAATGATCAGAACTGCAGCCATTTGGTTTGCTGATCACATGCTGGGTTTCCAGCAGAATCATATAACAGAAACTGCTCTAACTGGCTCCCGTTAAACAGAGAGGGCTACAAACTTCAAAATATAAATACCCAGCTTTATACACTAACACGTCTGAGCAGTTGGATAGTGGTCCCTTAATCAGGTCAAAATGAAATCATACAAAAAATAAACCAAATAAAGACCACAATCACAGCAGAAAAACTATCAGGAGACAGGGCAGCTTGCCATATGCAACATAGAGGTCAAACTAAGAAGCAGCGCTAAATTTCCAAAAGGTGAAACAAAACACTATACGGAACAGCTGCTGGAGCGATAAAGCGATCCAGCAGTTCTCCATTCCTATGTGAATGTGTGTGGCCAGTGGTGGCCGGTCCATAAGAGGTGCAGGGGCACCACCCCCCCTGCCAAAGTTTAAAAAAAATTATAAGACTAACATTTTTAAAATATTAAAGTTAAAAAATGTTAGTCGTTTTATAATTTATTTAAAAATAAATCACTCTGTGTGTGTGCACTTGCAGGGTGCCGGACTAATGGGTGTCTATTATTTTTTTATGCCCGTCATTTTTTGACAAGCATGTGATTAGAGCCTGATGCTCTAATTGGCTTGTTTTAAGTAGTCCTTGGGGCGCAGAACCCTAACACTTTTGATTTTAGCGAACCAGTATTCACCATCATGTCACTTAAGTTTCTGGCTTCTCGTCTCGGCCAATCAGAAGGCTGAAGATTTGGAACCTGGAAAGAAGACAGGGTTAACACAGAAGCTGCAGGTGGGGGGGGGGGGAGCCATATCAGGGAAAACGTGACCATGGTGATTGCAGACCTGGAGGGGTTTGTGTGCACCCCCCAAATTTTTTTAGCAATAGCCACCACTGTGTGCGGCCCTGTTCCTAACAGGCCACAGACCAGTACCGGGTTGGGGACTTCTGGGTCAAAGTGACAGAGAGATGAACTCATCACTATGCAGTATCTCCTTTCACTGTCCAGTCACAGGCTAGTGGAGGGTCTAGGATGACCTGGGCTCATAGGAATTAAATCAAATGATGCTGGCCATCAGACTGAGGACATCTAGAGGCAGAAAATTACTGTGGGGAAAAATTTCTTGAATAAAAGTGAATATTGCCGCAAAAGTTGGTTTTGCTCTTTTATCTTTTAGTAGCCTTTTAATTTTTTATCTTGTTATGTTTGCCTGACGTTCTGCTTTCGGTGACAAATATTATGAAGCTTATCTGACATGATTTATGAGAGTTTGCTTGAGGTTATCCTAGTCATGTGTTTTATTTGCTGCACATGGCCTAAAATAAATCACCAGTGTAAACCTTACTAACACCATGTTAATTTAGAGAAATTGAAAGGTTTACTGTATGCAGTGGCGGAATTATTAGGGTCACAACAGTCGCAAGTGTGACTGGACCCTGTAGTTCTCCGCCACTTCAGAGGGCCCACCGGCAGCCCGCCCGCCGCGTGAGGGGCCCACCTGATTGTCCGGGGTGTGTGTCCGTGTCTGACTGTCGGGTTCATGCCGTGGGGAGGGGGGCTTTCACCTGCTATCAGTGGCGTAGCGTGGGTTGTCAGCACCCGGGGCAAGGCAAGCAATTTGCGCCCCCCCCCGAACCTGCGGATTTTTAGCACTCCCAGAGTCCCTTCAAATACAATAGTACTGACCTACCTGATTCCTATACTGACCATTAAACACTACACTGACCACTATAATATACTGTCCACTACACTAAGAACTACACTGACCACTACACTACACTGACCACTATACTGTGCACTACACTATACTGTCCACTACACTGACCACTACACTACACTGACCACTATACTGTCCACTATACTGACCACTACACTGAGAACTACACTGTCCACTACAATATACTATACTGACCACTATACTACACTGAGAACTACACTACAGTGACTATTAAACTGTCCACTACACTACACTGACCACTATACTACACTGACCACTACACTAACCACTATACTGTCCACTATACTGACCACTACACTGAGAACTACACTACACTGACCACTATACTGTCCACTACACTACACTGACCACTATACTGTCCACTACACTACACTGACCACTATACTACACTGTCTACTACACTACACTAACCACTACACTGACCACTATACTGACCACTACACTATACAGACCACAATACTACACTGTCCACTACACTACACTGTCCACTACATTATACTGACCACTACACTATACTGACCACAATACTACACTGTCCACTACACTACACTGACTACTACACTATACTGACTACAATACTACACTGACCACTACACTACACTGTCCACTACACTATACTGACCACTACACTGTCCACTATACTACACTGACCACTACACTATACAGACTACAATACTACACTGTCCACTACACTACACTGACCACTACACTACACTGACCACTACACTACACTGTCCACTACACTGTCCACTATACTACACTGACCACTATACTACACTGTCCACTACACTACACTGTCCACTACACTACACTGACCACAATACTACACAGTCCACTACACTACACTGTCCACTACACTACACTGTCCACTATACTACACTGACCACTACACTGTACTGACCACTACACTATACTGACCACTACACTGAGAACTACACTACACTGACCACTATACTGTCCACTACACTACACTGACCACTATACTACACTGACCACTATACTGACCACTACACTATACAGACCACAATACTACACTGTCCACTACACTACACTGACCACTACACTACACTGACCACTACACTACACTGTCCCCTACATTATACTGACCACTACACTATACTGACCACAATACTACACTGTCCACTACACTACACTGACCACTACACTGTCCACTACACTACACTATACTGACTACAATACTACACTGACCACTACACTACACTGTCCACTGCACTATACTGACCACTACACTGTCCACTATACTACACTGACCACTACACTGACCACTACACTATACAGACCACAATACTACACTGACCACTACACTACATTGTCCACTACACTATACAGACTACAATACTACACTGTCCACTACACTACACTGTCCACTACACTATACTGACCACAATACTACACTGACCACAATACTACACTGACCACTATACTACACTGACCACAATACTACACTGACCACAATACTACACTGTCCACTACACTGCACTGACCACTATACTACACTGTCCACTACACTGTACTGACCACAATACTACACTGTCCACTACACTGTACTGACCACTATACTACACTGTCCACTACACTGTACTGACCACTATACTACACTGTCCACTACACTGTACTGACCACTATACTACACTGTCCACTACACTGTACTGACCACAATACTACACTGTCCACTACACTGTACTGACCACTATACTACACTGTCCACTACACTGTACTGACCACAATACTACACTGTCCACTACACTGTACTGACCACAATACTACACTGTCCACTACACTGTACTGACCACTATACTACACTGTCCACTACACTGTACTGACCACTAAACTACACTGTCCACTACACTACACTGTCCACTACACTATACTGACCACAATACTACACTGTCCACTACACTACACTGTCCACTATACTACACTGTCCACTACACTATACTGACCACTACACTACACTGTCCACTACACTATACTGACCACAATACTACACTGTCCACTACACTACACTGTCCACTACACTATACTGACCACAATACTACACTGTCCACTACACTACACTGTCCACTACACTATACTGACCACTATACTACACTATACTGTCCTGCCTAGTCTTCCTATACTGACACTACATATACAGCGCCTGTCTCTTCTCTCCCCCCCCCCCCCGTGTTTATCTATTTCTCACCTTATTGTCTTGCATCGGTCTGGAGGATAGGAGGAGGAGAAGACAGCTGCCCCGGCGGCTCACACTCTCCAGTGCTCGTTTCCCCTGCGCTCCGGCCGCCATATTCATTTTTCCCGGCGCACTGTGATTGGGCGTATGGGGGTCATGTGCGGAGGCGGGACTTCAGGAGCAACTGTGATCGCGGATAGGCCGCACATGACCCCCATACGCCCAATCACAGGGCGCCAAACACTAGACATGGCGGCGGAGCGCGTGGGACACAGGAAAATAAATTAGGAGGAGGCAGCCAGTAGTGACACTACTGGCACGAAATTGCGCCCCCCTAAATGTCGCGCCCGAGGCCACGGCACCCCCCGCACCCCCCACGCTACGCCACTGCTTGCTATGCCTGAGGGGAGAGACCATGAGAGAGAAGCGCTGAGAGACTGTTTGTGGGCTCCGCCCCCGCCTATCCAGACTCAGAGAGACTATAAGGGAGGCAGGGCAGACACTGAAAAAACTCAGCAGACCAATTCAGTAGGGGTGCGCATCTTCACTGGTCTCACGATTCAATTTGATTACGATTATCTGGTCAACGATTCGATTCGACTCCACAATGCATCACGATTACCGACAAGCTCCCACTTCCGCTTGGGCCGCCTAGGTGGCCCTTCCACCCTGCAATCTTCTGCCCGTCAAATGCAGCCACTGTGCCCGTCAAACGCAGCCACTTGTGCCTGTCAAATGCAGCCACTTGTGCCCCTCAAACGCAGCCACCTGTGCCCGTCAAACGCAGCCACCTGTGCCCGTCAAATGCAACCACCTGTGCCTATTAAATGCAGCCACCTGTGCCCATTAAATGCAGCCATCACTTCACTACCCCCCCCCCCCCCACACACACACACACACACAATGCACGGGCCACCACTGGTGCTGACAGTTCCTTGGCATTCCTGTTTGCACCTTCCAGCACACTACCCTGTTTCCCCGAAAATAAGACCTAGCGTGATTGTTGGTGATGGCTGCAATATAAGCCCTACCCCCAAATAAGCCCTAGTTAAAGTCCTTGTAGGTCTTATTTTCAGGGTAGGGCTTATTTCCGGGGAAACAGGGTAGGGATTATTTGGGGGGTAGGGCTTATATTGCAGCCATCACCGACAATCACACTAGGTCTTATTTTCGGGGAAACAGGGTAGGAGCTAACAGTGGAATGTGCAAAGGGAAGCCCAGGGACCTGTCAGCACGGAGCGTGAGGTGTAAGTAGAGTACGAACACATTTGTACGCTACTTACTGTTGTTAAAATGACTTGCTTTTAATAAATGCAGTGTTACAATGAATAATGTGCCCCGCTGTATGTGCTTTTTAAAAAAATGTGTCACTTTATACCGAATTTCACAATACACCCCGCCTCTCTCCGCTCTCCTCTCTTGTCTCCTGAGTTCTGACGTCAGCGAGGAATTCTCAGTCCCGCCCGCCTCTCTTCTGATATGATAGCAATAGTCAGCGGGCGGGGCTGAGAATTCCCCGCTGACGTCAGAACTCAGGAAACATGAGAGGAGAGTGGAGAGAGGCGGGACGGGAGTCACATGAGCGGGATGTATTGTACTACTGTGAAATTCGGTATGAAGTGACATATTTTTTCAAAAAGCACATACAGCGGGGCACATCATTCATTGTAACACGGCATTTCCCGGGAGGGGCGGGGCAAGCCGGGATGACGTCACCTGCAATTGATTTTCCGGTCCTTATGCATCGATGCTGCATCGGGGACACCCGAATCGCGATGCAACGATTAATTTCAGCACCCCTACAATTCAGTGAAGGCGGGGGAGGAGCTCTCCCCTCTGCGACTGTGCAGTGTGTGGAGTACCTACGGTGAAGGTTTACTGTGTGACCTGAGGCAAGCAAGGCATTCCTGGAGGCACGCCATGAAAGATAATTTCTGAGGAGGGGGAATCGATCGATTAAGTGGTAAGTCACCATTTTGCACTGCAATCGATCGATCCCAACCTCCACCACCTCTGCGGCTCTGCCTCTTACTGATCCAACCCACCCCCCACCAACACCACTGATCTCATCCCTATCCCCCCACCCCCCATCACCTCTACAACAGAGGTGATGGGGGGTGGGGGGATAGGGATGAGATCAGTGGTGGTGGTGGGGGGATGGGATCAGTAAGAGGTCCCCCTCCAGTACCACCACCACCCCCCTCCAGTACCACCACCCCCCTCCAGACTGCACCAGTGACACAGGCTGCACTGAGGACACAGGTTACATTGGTGACACAGGCTGCACTGGGGACACAGGCTGCATTGGTGACACAGGCTGCATTGGTGACACCCGCTGCACTGGGGACACAGGCTGCATTGGTGACACCGGCTGCACTGGGACACAGGCTGCATTGGTGACACCGGCTGCACTGGGGACACAGGTTGCATTGGTGACACCGGCTGCACTGGGGACACAGGTTGCATTGGTGACACAGGCTGCATTGGTGACACCGGCTGCACTGGGGACACAGGCTGCACTGGGGAAACAGGCTGCGTTGGGGACACAGGTTGCATTAGTGACACCGGCTGCACTGGGGACACAGATTGTGTTGGTGAAACAGGCTGCACTGGGGGCACAGGTTGCATTGGTGACACAGGCTGCATTGGTGACACCAGCTGCACTGGGGACACAGGATGCATTGGTGACACAGGCTGCACTGAAGATAAAGGCTGCACTGGGGACACCGGCTGCACTGGGGACACAGGTTGCATTGGATGACACAGGCTGCACTGGGGACACAGGCTGCATTGGTGACACAGGTTGCACTGGTGACATAGGCTGCACTGGGGACACAGGCTGCACTGGGGCAACCAGCTGCACTGGGGACACAGGTTGCATTGGGGACAGCAGCTGCACTGGGGACACAGGTTGCATTGGTGACACAGGCTGCACTGGGGACACAGGTTGCATTGGTGACACAGGCTGCATTGGTGACACAGGCTGCATTGGTGACACCGGCTGCAATGGGGACACCGGCTGCACTGGGGACACCGGCTGCAATGGGGACACCGGCTGCACTGGGGACACCGGCTGCAATGGGGACACCGGCTGCAATGGGGACACAGGTTGCATTGGTGACACAGGCTGCATTGGTGACACTGGCTGCACTGGAGACACAGGTTGCATTGGTGACACAGGCTGCACTGGGGACACCGGCTGCACTGGGGACACAGGTTGCATTGGTGACACCGGCTGCACTGGGGACACAGGCTGCACTGGGGACACAGGCTGCATTGGTGACACAGGCTGCATTGGTGACACCCGCTGCACTGGGGACACAGGCTGCACTGGTGACACAGGTTGCACTGGTGACACAGGTTGCATTGGTGACACAGGCTGCACTGGGGACACAGGTTGCATTGGTGACACAGGCTGCATTGGTGACACAGACTGCATTGGTGACACCGGCTGCACTGGGGACACAGGCTGCACTGGGGACACTGGCTGCAATGGGGACACAGGTTGCATTGGTGACACAGGCTGCACTGAGGACACAGGTTGCATTGGTGACACAGGCTGCATTGGTGACACTGGCTGCACTGGAGACACAGGTTGCATTGGTGACACAGGCTGCACTGGGGACACCGGCTGCACTGGGGACACCGGCTGCACTGGGGACACAGGCTGCACTGGGGACACAGGTTGCATTGGTGACACTGGCTGCACTGGGGACACAGGCTGCATTGGTGACACAGGCTGCACTGGGGACACAGGTTGCATTAGTGACACAGGCTGCACTGGGGACACAGGTTGCATTGGTGACACAGGCTGCATTGGTGAAACCGGCTGCATTGGTGACACCGGCTGCACTTGGGGACACAGGCTGCACTGAGGACACAGGTTGCATTAGTGACACCGGCTGCACTGGGGACACAGGTTGCATTGGTGACACAGGCTGCACTGGGGACACAGGTTGCATTGGTGACACAGGCTGCACTGGGGACACCAGCTGCACTGGGGGCACAGGATGCATTGGTGACACAGGCTGCACTGGGGATACAGGCTGCACTGGGGACACTGGCTGCACTGGGGACACTGGCTGCACTGGGGACACAGGCTGCACTGGGGTCACCAGCTGCACTGGGGACACAGGTTGCATTGGGGACAGCGGTTGCATTGGTGACACAGGCTGCACTGAGGACACAGGTTGCATTGGATGACACAGGCTGCACTGGGGACACAGGCTGCATTGGTGACACAGGTTGCACTGGTGACACAGGCTGCACTGGGGACACAGGCTGCACTGTTGACACAGGCTTCACTGGGGTCACCAGCTGCACTGAGGACACAGGTTGCATTGGGGACAGCGGTTGCATTGGTGACACAGGCTGCACTGGGGACACAGGTTGCATTGGTGACACAGGCTGCATTGGTGACACCAGCTGCACTGGGGACACAGGCTGCACTGGGGACACAGGTTGCATTGGTGACACCGGCTGCACTGGGGGCACAGGTTGCATTAGTGACACAGGCTGCACTGGGGACACAGGTTGCATTGGTGACACAGGCTGCATTGGTGAAACCGGCTGCATTGGTGAAACCGGCTGCATTGGTGACACCGGCTGCACTGGGGACACGGCTGCACTGTGGACACAGGTTGCATTAGTGACACCGGCTGCATTGGTGACACAGGCTGCACTGGGGACACAGGTTGCATTGGTGACACAGGCTGCATTGGTGACACCAGCTGCACTGGGGGCACAGGATGCATTGGTGACACAGGCTGCACTGGGGATACAAGCTGCACTGGGGACACAGGTTGCATTGGATGACACAGGCTGCACTGGGGACACAGGCTGCATTGGTGACACAGGTTGCACTGGTGACACAGGCTGCACTGGGGACACAGGCTGCACTGGGGTCACCAGCTGCACTGGGGACACAGGTTGCATTGGGGACAGCGGTTGCATTGGTGACACAGGCTGCATTGGTGACACCAGCTGCACTGGGGGCACAGGATGCATTGGTGACACAGGCTGCACTGGGGATACAGGCTGCATTGGGGACACTGGCTGCACTGGGGACACTGGCTGCACTGGGGACACTGGCTGCACTGGGGACACAGGTTGCATTGGATGACACAGGCTGCACTGGGGACATAGGCTGCATTGGTGACACAGGTTGCACTGGTGACACAGGTTGCACTGGGGACACAGGCTGCACTGGGGTAACCAGCTGCACTGGGGACACAGGTTGCATTGGGGACAGTGGCTGCACTGGGGACACAGGCTGCATTGGTGACACAGGTTGCACTGTTGACACAGATTGCATTGGTGACACAGGCTAGACTGGGGACACAGGTTGCATTGGTGACACAGGCTGCATTGGTGACACAGACTGCATTGGTGACACCGGCTGCACTGGGGACACCGGCTACAATGGGGACACCGGCTGCAATGGGGACACAGGTTGCATTGGTGACACAGGCTGCACTGGGGACACTGGCTGCACTGGGGACACTGGCTGCACTGGGGACACAGGCTGCATTGGAGACACAGGCTGCACTGGGGACACAGGCTGCACTGGGGACACAGGCTGCACTGGGGTAACCAGCTGCACTGGGGACACAGGTTGCACTGGGGACACAGGTTGCATTGGTGACACAGGCTGCACTGGGGACACAGGTTGCATTGGTGACACAGGCTGTATTGGTGACACAGGCTGCACTAGGGACACAGGTTGCATTAGTGACACCAGCTGCACTGGGGACACAGGTTGCACTGGGGACACGGGTTGCATTGGTGACACTGGCGGCACCGGGGACACAGGCTGCACTGGGGACACAGGTTGCATTGGTGATAGCGGCTGCAATGGGGACACAGGCTGCATTGGTGACACAGGTTGCATTGCTGACACAGGTTGCATTGGTGACACAGGCTGCACTGGGGACACAGGCTGCATTGGTGACACAGGTTGCACTGCTGACACAGGTTGCATTGGTGACACAGGCTACACTGGGGACACAGGTTGCATTGGTGACACAGGCTGCACTGGGGACACAGGCTGCACTGGGGACACAGGCTGCACTGGGGACACAGGTTGCATTGGTGACAGTGGCTGCACTGGGGACACAGGCTGCATTGGTGACACAGGTTGCACTGCTGACACAGGTTGCACTGGGGACACAGGTTGCATTGGTGACACAGGCTGCACTGGGGACACAGGCTGCATTGGTGACACTGGGGGGAGGACTAGGGGCTGGCAGGCAGGAGAAGATAGTGATTATTGCTAAAGGCTATAGCAGCCGTTAGCGATAATTAGAAGAGAATTTGGCAGGCTGGTTTTACCCAAGTTGATCGATCGATCAACTTGGTACATTCGGGCTGCCCATTAGAATCTCGTCCAGTCCCTGCGTACCCGGCCAGGATTAAAACAGTTTATGGCCTGCATAAAACTAAAGCCCCGTAAACACGATTAGAAAATCGTAAGAAAAATTTCGCTTTCCAACCGATCGTACGATAATCGGATGGTTAGTACAGAACTTTTGAGAGCCGATCATGACAGTTCATCTGATATTATCCGATTGGACATGCATGAAAATTTTTTGTTGTATGATACCAAATCGCCCGATTTTCGTTAAATCGGTAGAGTTGTCGCTCAAGAATACCTTTTTTTCAGGATGAATTGGGCTTCCTTTAGGTAGTGAAGGATTTTTTTTTTTGGACCTAAATATTAAAAAAATATATATATACAGAATATATATTTTATTAACTTAAAGCAGAGTTCCACATAAAAATGGAACTTCCGCTTTTCGGAATCCGCCCCCCCCCCTCCGGTGTCACATTTGGCACCTTTCAGGGGGGAAGGGGGAGCAGATACCTGTCTAATACAGGTATTTTGCTCCCACTTCTGGGCATAGATACCCACGCCACCCATGGGTATCTACGCCACTCCCCCCCCCCCCCCGCTGTCTTCTGGGAGACGCACGGTTCCCAGGAGACAGCAGGGACCAGTGGGAACGCACAGTGCAAGTCGCGCATGCGCAGCAGGGAACCAGGAGGTGAAGCCGCAAGGCTTCACTTCCTGATTCCCTTACCAAAGATGGCGGCGGCAGCACCTGAGAGCCGAGGGACAGATCGGCTTCGGGTGCCAGCATCGCAGGCACCCTGGACAGGTGAGTGTCCTTATTTTAAAAGTCAGCAGCTGCAGTATTTGTAGCTGCTGACTTAAAAAAAGCGGCGGAACTCTGCTTTAATTAATGGCTAAATGATGGCAGTTGTGGACTGTCTGTATTCCCCATGATGCTCAGTCAGCCATGCTTTATAGGAAAAAGTAATCCAAAATAGTGACAATGGTTATCTAGCATTGTATTGTAGGAAAAACAATGTGTCACTGAATATTGAAGTGCAGCATTATTTTTCTTTGGTGTTTGTGTGTTTTTAATGCTCACAGCTTAGTTCCTTTTATGTGAAGTAAAACCTAACTAGACATTTTATCCACTATCACACAAATTCAGGCAATTTACAGATAAAAAGATAGAGTACTTAAAGGGGTTGTAAACCCTCGTGTTTTTTCACCTTAATGCATCCTATGCTTTAAGGTGATAAAACATCTGGCAGTCACCAGTCCCCCAGCTTTACTTACCTGAGCCCCATATTTCCCTCGGCGTAGACGCGCTCTCCCTCTCTCCAAGGAGTCCTGGCTCTTGATTGGATAGATTTATAGCAGCGCAGCCATTGGCTCCCGCTGCTGTCAATCAAATCCAGCGGGCTGAGTCCAGCATTCGTGTATATGGACGCAAATGCTGGACTTGGGAGCACGCCCGCAAGTTAACCCCCCCCCGGGAGAGCACTTCTCTTAGGGGGTTATCGGGGGGGAGCCGCCGGGGAACCCCAGAAGAGAACGATCATGGACACTCTGTGCAAAATGAGCTGCACAGTGGAGGTAAGTATGATATGTTTGTTATTTTACAAAAATAAAAAAAACGAGGGTTTACAACCCCTTTGACTTGGGCTTAGGACTGAATATGGAATAGAATCCCAGAATATGGCCATGCCCCACCTACACTTCTTATCCTTCTAATCCTTCACTTTGGGTCACCTTAGCCAGGTGGTTCCCAGCAGTCAATTACTGGGCCACACCATGGTGAGAGTCCATTTACTATAAAGCTTCATCTAAATCGGCTAGTTTTTACTTAGAATGACCCTGGCTAATCCTGGGTCACTTCTATGAAAGTGTGGTTTAATGGATCAATACATTGAATTTTTCAAAATTTGTGTGCTGCCCCAGAAATATAGCTGCACTGGGGCTGAACTATGACGATATACAAAAGTTAATAATAGTTTAACATATTTTACAGCATTTCGGTTAATAATACCCTAGTTGCCCTGTTCATTGTGAATATTGAACAATGCTAGACTGTAAAATGTGTATCTGTTCACCTCACATGTAATCCTAAGTATTATATATGGAGTGCCTTTCCTGAAGAGCTTGCATACTATGACTCTAATATACTTTTACTTACAGAAAATAAAAAATAAACACTTTTCCATCATAATGTCATCCACGCAGTCCAGGAGTGGTGCTCAGAAACGTAAAAAGGCTAAGGAAGAGCAGATAAAAAATCAAAAACTGCCTAAAATAAGTCACTTCTTTTCCACCCTTAAAACTGTGGCTGAAAGTTCTAGAGATAGCAGTGAGGAAACTGAAAAAAGTATTCAGGAAAGTGTAAATATCTCACGGATCAGTCAGGCGACAGTCAGTGAAAAAACTTGCTCTATTGAATTTTCACTAGAAGATGACAGCAGTAATCCACTTGAAGGCTGTAGCACAATACAAGACCAACCTCTTGGCACCACCCCAAATACTGATGAAGATGAAGATTTAGATTTTGTGAGCAGTAGAGCATCTTCAGGTGGTGCTATTGAAAGTAGTATTGTTGGCAGTAGCAGCTGGTGTTAAAAAATTTTGGGGGCGCAAACAAATTGAAAAAAAATTGAAAAAAAACACATGAAACGTAGCCACTGTTCCATCAAACGCTGCCACTGTACCATCAAACGCTGCCACTGTACCATCAAACGCTGCCACTGTACCATCAAACGCAGCCACTGTGCCCATCAAACGCTGCCACTGTACCATCAAACGCAGCCACTGTGCCCATCAAACGCAGCGACTGTGCTATCAATTGCAGCCAGTGTGCCCATCAAATGCAGCTACTGTGGCAAATGCTGCCAGTGTGCCCATCAAATGCTGCCAGTGCACCAAATTCTACATACAACGCCCCTGACATGAAACGTAGCCACTGTTCCATCAAACGCTGCCACTGTGCCATCAAACGCAGCCATTGTGCCATTAAATTCTGCAACTGTGCCCATCAAACGCAGCAACTGTGCTATCAATTGCTGCCACTGTGCCCATCAAATGCTGCCAGTGTACCAAATACTACATACAATGCCCCCCCCCCCCCCCCCCCCCCCCGTAGCTCGCCTGCAATAGGACCTACAGATAGATAGACACTGGATGAAGAATGAATGAGATGGTTAGATAGATAGATAGATAGATAGATAGATAGATAGATAGATAGATAGATAGATAGATAGATAGATAGATAGATAGATAGATAGATAGATGTCACCAGGGACTGTGCCTGGCTGGGCAAAGCTATAGATGTAATAAAAAAATATATATTCAGCAAAGACCCCTAAAGTTAACTATATAAAATGAATTAAATATAGTTGCAAGCTGAACACTACAAGGCCAATACACATACCTCAATACAAATTCAAAGCATAAGGCCCCTTTCACACGGGCACCGTCAGTTTAGCCACGTTAAAAACGTATCAGTTCTTTTTTGTTGCTTCATCCGTCTTCACCTGTCATCCGTTCCGTTCCGTTAATCTCCGTTTTCATCCGTTAATGTACACGTTTACATCCGTTTTTGTATCCGTTTTCATCCGTTTACAGCTGTTTCTTTGCATTTAAGGAAATTACCCAGAAAGCCTTGCTCCACCCATCCTACATTGCCATGCGTGAACAATTTGCCGACTACTTTCTATCTCCATCAGGAGAAGTTTCATGGCAGTACCAATATATATATATATATATATATATATATATATATATATATATATATATATATATATATAATGCAGTGCAAATTTTAATTTATTAATTCTTTAACCACATACCGACCGGGCCATAGCCGAAAGACGGCCACAGCGCGGTCGGCTTATCCTGGGAGGGCGTCCATGGACGTCCTCCCAGAATACTGCTCTCGCGCGCCCCCTGGGGCACGCACCCGAGAACTTCTGTGACCGCCGGGTCCAGAGGACCCGGCGCATCACAGATCACGGTGAACGGCCGCTGATCGCGGCCGTTTACCATGTGATCGCTCCGTCAAATGACGGAGCGATCACATGTAAACAATCGGTACAGAGGGGGAGGAGCGGGGGAGGGATCGGATGGTAGCAGCGTTGTGGGCTGCATCTGTAGTGCCCACAACGCTGCTCTGTGACAAATACAGTCACATCCAGCCATCCAGCCCTCCATGCTCAGCCATCCCTCCATACTATAATACCCCACAATACTCTGCACTACTCCGCAACACCCCACAATGCTCTGCAATACTCCGCACTACTCCGCAATAACCCGCAATACCCCACAATACCCCGCAATACCCCACAATACCCCGCACTACTCTGCAACACCCCACAATACCCGGCAATACCCCACAATACCCCGCACTACTCTGCAACACCCCACAATACCCCGCACTACTCTGCAACACCCCACAATACCCCACAATACCCCACAATACTCCGCAACACCCCACAATAACCAGCAATACCCCACAATACTCCGCAACACCCCGCAATACCCCACAATACCCCGCAATACTCCGCAACACCCCACAATAACCAGCAATACCCCACAATAACCAGCAATACCCCACAATACTCTGCAACACCCCACAATACCCCGCAATACCCCACAATACTCCACAACACCCCACAATACCCCACACTACTCTGCAACACCCCACAATACTCTGCAATACCTCGCAATACCCCACAATACTCAGCAACACCCCACAATACTCCGCAACACCCCACAATACTCAGCAACACCCCACAATACTCTTCAATACCCTGCAATACCCCGCAATACTCTGCACTACTCCGCAACACCCCGCAATACTCTGCACTACTCCGCACTACTCCGCAACACCCTGCAACACCCTGCAATACTCTGCAACACCCCACAATACTCTGCAACACCCTGCAATACCCAGCCATACCCAGTCATACTCGGCGATACCCTGCCATGCGCAGCCATACCCTGCCATGCGCAGCCATGCTCAGCCATGCTCGGCCATATTCAGCTGTACTCGGCCTCTGTATGTGACCAGGCTATGGAAGTCTCACACATGTGGTATCGCCGTACTCAGGGGGAGTAGGTGAATCTATTTCGGGGTGTCATTTTTGGTATGTACATGCTATGTGTTCGAAATATTGTATAAATGGACAACTTTGTGTTAAAAAAAAAATGTGTTTTAACCACTTCCCGCCCGCCAGCCATCAGACGACGTCCTTGACTTTGTGCGGGGATATCTGAATGATGGGTGCAGCTACAGGCATCATTCAGATATCATCTTTTTCAGCCGGCGATTCCCTACACGATAGGAATGATCATAGCGGCTATTCCACTGCTTGATTGTTCTTATGGGAGGCGAGAGGGGACCTCCCCCCCTTCCCGCCGCCCTCCGGTGCTTCTACCGTCTCACCACTACGATCGAAGCCAGGATCGTTTTTTTTTTTGTTTTTTTTTATTTCAGGCTTCCCAGCCTAGAGGTGAGATGTGGGGTCTTATTGACCCCATATCTCACTGTAAAGAGGACCTGTCATGCCATATTCCTATTACAAGGGATGTTTACATTCCTTGTAATAGGAATAAAAGTGATCAAAAAATTTTTTTGGGGGGAAAAAGTGTCAAACTAAAATAAATAAAGTAAAATGAACAATAAAAAAAAGTGCCCCTGTCCGTGTGCTCGAGCGAGAGCGAGTGTGAGCGAGAGAAATCATTTTGGCCCTAGACCTCCTCTGTAACCAGTAAAAAATTTTAAAGCGTCGCCTATGGGGATTTTTAAGTAGCGAAGTTTGGCGCTATTCCACGAGCGTGTGCAATTTTGAAGGGTGACATGTTAGGTATCTATTTACTCGGCGTAACTTCATCTTTCACATTATGTAAAAACATTGGGCCAACTTTACTGTTTTTGTTTTTTTTTAAAGCACAAAACTGTTTTTTTCCCCCAAAAAAAGCGTTCAAAAAATTGCTGCGCAAATACCGTGCAAGATAAAAAGTTGCAACAACCACCATTGTATTCTCTAGGGTCTTTGCTAAAAAAAAACATATATATAATGTTTTGGGGTTCTATGTAATTTTCTAGCAAATAAATGATGATTTTTACATTTAGGAGAGAAATGTCAGAATTGGCCTGGGTGCTCCAGAACGCCTGGAGGTGCTCCGTGCATGTTGGGCCTCTGTATGTGGCCACGCTGTGTAAAAGTCTCACACATGTGGTATCACCATACTCGGGAGTAATAGCAGAATGTGTTTTGGGGTGTAATTTGTGGTATGCATATGCGGTGTGTGAGAAATAACCTGCTAATATGACATTTTTGTGGAAAAAAAAAAAAAGAAAAAAAAAATCTTGATTTTGCAAAAAATCGTGGGAAAAAATGACAACTTCAAAAAACTCACCCTGCCTCTTACTAAATACCTTGGAATGTCTTCTTTCCAAAAAGGGGTCATTTGGGGGGTATTTGTACTTTTCTGGCATGTTAGGGTCTCAAGAATATAGATAGTCCGTCAGTAATTTAGGTGTGATCAATTTTCAGATATTGACACCATAGCTTTTAGACTCTATAACTTTCACAAAGACCAAATAATATCCACCGATTTGTACTTATTTTTACCAAAGATATGTAGCAGTATAAATTGTGGCCAAAATTTACGAAGAAAAATTACTAAATTTGCTCAATTTTATAACGGAAACAAAGAAAATTTCATTTTTTTACCGAATTTTCAGTCTTTTTTTCTTTTATAGCGCAAAAAATAAAAAAACCCAACGGTGATTAAATACCACCAAAAGAAAGCTCTATTTGTGTGAAAAAAAGGACAAAAATTTCATATAGATACAGTGTTGCATGACTGAGTAATTGTCATTCAAAATGTGAGAGCACCGAAAGCTGAAAATTGGTCTGGTTAGGAAGGGGGTTTAAGTGCCCAGTGGTCAAGTGGTTAATTTGGGTATTTCATTGTGTTTGATAGCATAAAAAGACACAAAAGCACATGATATGTTCAAAACAGTTTTAGTTTTATTATTCTGCATAACCCCTTTAAAATAAAGTTTTTTTCACTTTGTTTTTTTATTTGTCAAAGTATGAACTTTGAATTATTTCTTCAAAACGGATCTTAACTGATCGGAGCCCCCCCCCCGGTGCCCGAAGCGGTCCGCTTTTGTCCAGAGGCGATTGGAGGTGAGGGGGAGACCATCCGTTCGTGGCCCCGCCCTCGCAATCGCCGCCGACCAATCAGATCATTCCTCTGCTGCTGTATGCTAAATGATGTCATCTCTCCTCAGCTCAGTATTTTCCGTTCCGGCACCGAGGAGAGAAGACTGCACTGTGAGTGAAAACACTACACACACACAGTAGAACATGCCAGGCACACAAAATACCCCCCGATCAACCCCCCCCCCCCCCGTCACACTGACACCAGCAGTTTTTTTTTGTTTTTTTTTGTTTTTTTTCTGATTACTGCATGGTGTCAGTTTGTGACAGTTAGTGTGGTAGGGCAGTTAGTGTTAGCCCCCTTTAGGTCTAGGGTACCCCACTAACCCCCCCTAATAAAGTTTTAACCCCTTGATCACCCCCCGTCGCCAGTGTCACTAAACGATCATTTTTCTGATCGCTGTATTAGTGTCACTGGTGACGCTAGTTAGGGAGGTAAATATTTAGGTTCGCCGTCAGCGTTTTATAGCGACAGGGACCCCCATATACTACCAAATAAATGTTTTAACCCCTTGATTGCCCCCTAGTTAACCCTTTCACCACTGATCACCGTATAACCGTTACGGGTGACGCTGGTTAGTTCGTTTATTTTTTATAGTGTCAGGGCACCCACCGTTTATTACCGAATAAAGGTTTAGCCCCCTGATCGCCCGGCGGTGATATGCATCGCCCCAGGCAGCGTCAGATTAGCGCCAATACCGCTAACACCCACGCACGCAGCATACACCTCCCTTAGTGGTATAGTGTCTGAACGGATCAATATCTGATCCGATCAGATCTATACTAGTGTCCCCAGCAGTTTAGGGTTCCCAAAAACGCAGTGTTAGCGGAATCAGCCCAGATACCTGCTAGCACCTGCGTTTTGCCCCTCCGCCCAGCCCACCCAAGTGCAGTATCGATCGATCCATGTCACTTACAAAACACTAAACACATAACTGCAGCGTTCGCAGAGTCAGGCCTGATCCCTGTGATCGCTAACAGTTTTTTTGGTAGCATTTTGGTGAACTGGCAAGCACCAACCCCAAGGCAGCGTCAGGTTAGCGCCAGTACCGCTAACACCCACGCACGCACCGTACACCTCCCTTAGTGGTATAGTATCTGATCGGATCAATATCTGATCCGATTAGATCTATACTAGCGTCCCCAGCAGTTTAGGGTTCCCAAAAACGCAGTGTTAGCGGGATCAGCCCAGATACCTGCTAGCACCTGCGTTTTGCCCCTCCGCCCGGCCCAGCTCAGCCCACCCATGTGCAGTATCGATCGATCACTGTCACTTACAAAACACTAAACACATAACTGCAGCGTTCGCAGAGTCAGGCCTGATCCCTGCGATCGCTAACAGTTTTTTTGGTAGCATTTTGGTGAACTGGCAAGCACCAGCCCCAGGCAGCGTCAGGTTAGCGCCAGTACCGCTAACACCCACGCACGCAGCATACGCCTCCCTTAGTGGTATAGTATCTGAACGGATCAATATCTGATCCGATCAGATCTATACTAGCGTCCCCAGCAGTTTAGGGTTCCAAAAATGCAGTGTTAGCGGGATCAGCCCAGATACCTGCGTTTTGCCCCTCCATCCGGCCCAGCCCACCCAAGTGCAGTATCGATCGATCGATCACTGTCACTTACAAAACACTAAACGCATAACTGCAGCGTTCACAGAGTCAGGCCTAATCCCTGCGATCGCTAACAGTTTTTTTGGTAGCGTTTTGGTGAACTGGCAAGCACCAGCGACCTAGCACACCCCAGTTGTACTCAAACCAGCACTGCAGTAACACTTGGTGACGTGGCGAGTCCCATAAGTGCAGTTCAAGCTGGTGAGGTGGCAAGCACAAGTAGTGTCCCGCTGCCACCAAAAAGAAGACAAACACAGGCCCGTCGTGCCCATAATGCCCTTCCTGCTGCATTCACCAATCCTAATAATTGGGAACCCACCACTTCTGCAGCGCCCGTACTTCCCCCATTCACATCCCCAACCAAATGCAGTCGGCTGCATGAGAGGCATTTACTTTATGTCCTCCCGAGTACCCCTACCCAGCGAACCCCCCAAAATAGATGTTGTGTCTGCAGCAAGCGCGGATATAGGCGTGACACCCGCTATTATTGTCCCTCCTGTCCTGACTATCCTGGTCTTTGCATTGGTGAATGTTTTGAACGCTACCATTCACTAGTTGCGTATTAGCGTAGGGTACAGCATTGCACAGACTAGGCACACTTTCACAGGGTCTCCCAAGATGCCATCACATTTTGAGAGACCCGAACCTGGAACCGGTTACAGTTATAAAAGTTAGTTACAAAAAAAAGTGTAAAAAAAAAAAATAAATAAATAAAATAAAAAAATAGTTGTCGTTTCATTGTTCTCTCTCTCTCTATTCTCTCTCTATTGTTCTGCTCTTTTTTACTGTATTCTATTCTGCAATGTTTTATCATGTTTGCTTTTCAGGTATGCAATTTTTTATACTTTACCGTTTACTGTGTTTTATTGTTAACCATTTTTTTGTCTTCAGGTACGCCATTCACGACTTTGAGTTGTTATACCAGAATGATGCCTGCAGGTTTAGGTATCATTTTGGTTTCATTCTTTTCAGCCAGCGGTCGGCTTTCATGTAAAAGCAATCCTAGCGGCTAATTAGCCCCCCGCCACCCACCGTCTTCTGTGTTTTTCTCTGGCTCTCCTGTCTCAACAGGGAACCTGAGAATGCAGCCGGTGATTCAGTCAGCTGAACATAGAGCTGATCAGAGACCAGAGTGGCTCCAAACATCTCTATGGCCTAAGAAACCGAAAACTACGAGCATTTCATGACTTAGATTTCGCCGGATGTAAACAGCGCCATTGGGAAATTGGGAAAGCATTTTATCACACCGATCTTGGTGTGGTCAGATGCTTTGAGGGCAGAGGAGAGATCTAGGGTCTAATAGACCCCAATTTTTTCAAAAAAGAGTACCTGCCACTACCTATTGCTATCATAGGGGATATTTACATTCCCTGAGATAACAATAAAAATGATTAAAAAAAAAAAAATGAAAGGAACAGTTTAAAAATAAAGAAAAAACAAAAAAAAAAAAAAGCACCCCTGTCCCCCCCTGCTCTCGCGCAAAGGCGAAAGCAAGCGTCGGTCTGGCGTCAAATGTAAATAGCAATTGCACCATGCATGTGAGGTGTCACCGCGAACGTCAGATCGAGGGCAGTAATTTTAGCAGTAGACCTCCTCTGTAAATCTAAAGTGGTAACCTGTAAAGGCTTTTAAATGCTTTTAAAAATGTATTTAGTTTGTCGCCACTGCACGTTTGTGTGCAATTTTAAAGCATGTCATGTTTGGTATCCATGTACTCAGCCTAAGATCATCTTTTTTATTTCATCAAACATTTGGGCAATATAGTGTGTTTTAGTGCATTAAAATTTTAAAAAGTGTGTTTTTTCCCCAAAAAATGCGTTTGAAAAATCCCTGCGCAAATACTGTGTGAAAAAAAAAAATGAAACACCCACCATTTTAATCTGTAGGGCATTTGCTTTAAAAAAAATATATAATGTTTGGGGGTTCAAAGTAATTTTCTTGCAAAAAAAAATTAATTTTTTCATGTAAACAAAAAGTGTCAGAAAGGGCTTTGTCTTCAAGTGGTTAGAAGAGTGGGTGATGTGTGACATAAGCTTCTAAATGTTGTGCATAAAATGCCAGGACAGTTCAAAACCCCCCCAAATGACCCCATTTTGGAAAGTAGACACCCCATGCTATTTGCTGAGAGTCATGTCGAGTCCATGGAATATTTTATATTGTGACACAAGTTGCGGGAAAGAGACAAATTTTTTTTTTTTTTGCACAAAGTTGTCACTAAATGATATATTGCTCAAACATGCCATGGGAATATGTGAAATTACACCCCAAAATACATTCTGTTGCTTCTCCTGAGTACGGGGATACCACATGTGTGAGACTTTTTGGGAGCCTAGCCGCGTAAGGGACCCCGAAAACCAAGCACCGCCTTCAGGCTTTCTAAGGGCGTAAATTTTTTATTTCACTCTTCACTGCCTATCACAGTTTCGGAGGCCATGGAATGCCCAGGTGGCACAAAACCCCCACAAATGACCCCATTTTGGAAAGTGGACACCTAAAGCTATTTGCTGAGAGGTATAGTAAGTATTTTGCAGACCTCACTTTTTGTCACAAAGTTTTTAAAATTTTAAAATTGAAAAAAAAAAAAAAAAAATGTTTTTTCTTGTCTTGCTTCATTTTCAAAAACAAATGAGAGCTGCAAAATACTCACCATGCCTCTCAGCAAATAGCTTGGGGTGTCTACTTTCCAAAATTGGGTAATTTGGGGGGGTTTTGTGCCATCTGGGCATTTTATGGCCTTTGAAACTGTGATAGGTAGTGAGGAGTGAAATCAAAAATTTACGCCCTTAGAAATCCTGAAGGCGGTGATTGGTTTTTGGGGCCCCGTACGCGGCTAGGCTCCCAAAAAGCCCCACACATGTGGTATCCCTGTACTCAGGAGAAGCAGCTGAATGTATTTTGGGGTGCAATTCCACATATGCCCATGGCCTGTGTGAGCAATATATCATTTGGTGACAACTTTTTGTAATTTTTTTTTTTTTGTCATTATTCAATCACTTGGGACAAAAAAATGTAATATTCAATGGGCTCAACATGCCTCTCAGCAATTTCCTTGGGGTGTCTACTTTCCAAAATGGGGTCATTTGGGGGGTTTTGTACTGCCCTGCCATTTTAGCACCTCAAGAAATGACAAAGGCAGTCATAAACTAAAAGCTGTGTAAATTCCAGAAAATGTACCCTAGCTTGTAGACGCTATAACTTTTGCGCAAACCAATAAATATATGCTTATTGACATTTTTTTTACCAAAGACATGTGGCCGAATACATTTTGGCCTAAATGTATGACTAAAATTGAGTTTATTGGATTTTTTTTACAACAAAAAGTAAAAAATATCATTTTTTTTCAAAATTTTCGGTCTTTTTCCGTTTATAGCGCAAAAAATAAAAACCGCAGAGGTGATCAAATACCATCAAAAGAAAGCTCTATTTGTGGGAAGAAAAGGATGCAAATTTAGTTTGGGTACAGCATTGCATGACCACGCAATTAGCAGTTAAAGCAACGCAGTGCCAAATTGGAAAAAGTCCTCTGGTCTTTAGGCAGCCAAATGGTCCGGGGCTGAAGTGGTTAAAAAAAACAGATACAAACGGAAGCAGAGGTTAACTGATGGTAACGGATGGTCATCCGTTTGCCCATAGGAATGCATTGTCGTCCGTCGACAGATGGAAGAAAAACGGACAGATGGTCCGTCCGTGTGAAAGGGGCCTAACAGTGCAGTGCAAAACCGATCAATAATAACTAATTAAAAAGTCAATTTCTCCAAGAAAGTTCATAATTGCAGGAATCAACAGGATCTCTGCCACTGTGAGGATGTATGTCCAAACAGTCCTGCAAGTGTCAGAGTAAGACAAGCACCTCCACCAAAGACATTAGCAAAGAAGGTGAGCAGCTGCTACTGTCTTTGGTGGAGGTGCTTGTCTCACTCTGACACTTGCATATTAGATAGACAGACAGACACTGCGTGGGAGGGGGAAATAGATAGACAGTTGATAAATGAGGACTTACATATCTCTGAGGCTCTGTCCTGTGCAGGCTGCAATCCGTGGCTAATGACAGCTGTCCTGTCACCTCCTCTGCATCCTTCCGTCCATACACTGGCTGGCTGGGTAGGATGTCTTCTCTTGGTGTGACTGTGTAGTCACACAGCAGTAGAAGAGTCCCCTCCCCATGCTTCCTTCCTCTGCTCGGGCGCACTGGAAGATGAAAGCGGAAGTGACATCAGAACTTGAATGTCACTCAACGCACCGGCCATAGTCATGCATACAATATGCATAGTAATGCGGAAGCTACTCAGCACGATGGATCGCGCCACAAGGCGGGTTAAAAGCCCGCAAATGAAGCGCTGCATCTGCAATCTCGTGATTGCATAGACGTGGCGCTTCCCATAGTGCACTGCGTCCGGCGCTCGGACACAGTGCACTTAAGGACCTTTTTTTCAATTTTTTTTTTTTCATTTTTTTTTTGGTGACTATGGGGGGGGGGGGGGGGGGCGGCTCCCGGGCGCCCCCTATGGACGGGCCGCCACTGATTGTTGGTGAGCAATATGTGACTAATAGGGGACATTACCCAGTCATAATAACAGATACAAATGTTAAAAGGTTTATATTAGCTCATGGCCCATGCAGACCTCCAGGACCTTTCCCCTGAGATAATGATACTAAGAAAAGATGCTTTTCTGAAAGTTATTATGAGCGAGTCACCAAGACAGGGCTTAAACTACCTTTAATGTGGCTTTGTTACTCTCCAAAGCGTAATGCAGCGTACTGTGAACCATGCTGGTTGTTTGCAGACCGTAAAAAAGTAGGATTTGAACCTGCATGGGCAAAAGGGATCCAGAAGTGGCAGAGGCTGTCTGCTAAAATTCAGATCCATGAGTCTTCACAAACTCACATGGAAGCATGTGTACTCTATGATCAGTGAAGGCGTAATAAAACAATTGATGAGGAAAATGAAAAACAAATTTGACGAGAAAAAAACTTTTGGAGGCAGGTCCTACAAAGAATTGTTAATGTAACATTAACAATGGCAATAGCTAATCTAGCCTTTCATGGTCACAGGGAGCGTCTGGGAGAGGTTAACAATGGAAACTTTCTCTCCATCATAGACAGGGCCGTACTGGCCTACCGGGATACCGGGAAATCTCCTGGTGGGCCGGCTGCCTGGCTGCCCCTGGGGCCGCTGTGTGGGCAGCGGCGCCTGAAAAAAATATGGCTGCGGGGCCGGCCAACATGCAACTGCGCACGCGCCAGCTGTTCCGAAGCTAGCCGTGCTTGGGAAAGCCGGTACATGCTCGGCAATTTTCGGAAAGGCGGGCGAATGCGCAGTGACACGATGGCGCTGAGCGGCGCCATTTTTAAAAGTAAAGCTCTCAGTGAGGTCTCGTCTGGTGGCGTGTGCCTCTTTCTACATCCCCCCACAGCCTCTGACCTCTTGTCCGCCCCTCCCCCTGCAGCCTCTGACCTCCTGTTCCCCCCCTGCAGCCTCTAAGATCGCCCCCCGCAGCCTCCGACCTCCTGTCCACCCCCCCGCAGCCTCTGACCTGTCCACCCCCCCGCAGCCTCTGACCTCCTGTCCACCCCCCCGCAGCCTCTGACCTCCTGTTTCCCCCCCTGCAGCCTCTGACCTCCTGTCCGCCCCCCTGCAGCCTCTGACCTCCTGTTCCCCCCCTGCAGCCTCTGACCTCCTGTTCCCCCCCCTGCAGCCTCTGACCTCCTGTCCGCCCCCCCTGCAGCCTCTGACCTCCTGTTTCCCCCCCCCTGCAGCCTCTAACCTCCTGTCCACCCCCTCACAGCCTCTAACCTCCTGTTTCCCCCCCTGCAGCCTCTAACCTCCTGTCCGTCCCCCTTGCAGCCTCTGACCTCCTATTTCCCCCCTGCAGCCTCTAACCTCCTGTCCACCCCCCTGCAGCCTCTGACCTCCTGTTCCCCCCCTGCAGCCTCTGACCTCCTGTTCCCCCCCTGCAGCCTCTGACCTCCTGTCCGCCCCCCTGCAGCCTCTGACCTCCTGTTTCCCCCCCCTGCAGCCTCTGACCTCCTGTCCGCCCCCCTGCAGCCTCTGACCTCCTGTTTCCCCCCCCTGCAGCCTCTAACCTCCTGTCCACCCCCCCCCACAGCCTCTAACCTCCTGTTTCCCCCCCTGCAGCCTCTAACCTCCTGTCCGCCCCCCTTGCAGCCTCTGACCTCCTGTTTCCCCCCCTGCAGCCTCTAACCTCCTGTCCACCCCCCTGCTGCCTCTGACCTCCTGTTTCCCCCCCTGCAGCCTCTAACCTCCTGTCTGCCCCCCCTTGCAGCCTCTGACCTCCTGTTTCCCCCCCTCTGCAGCCTCTAACCTCCTGTCCACCCCCCCGCAGCTTCTGACCTCCTGTTCCCCCCCTGCAGCCTCCAACCTCCTGTCCACCCCCCCCTGCAGCCTCTGACCTCCTGTACACCCCCCGCAGCCTCTGACCTCCTGTCCACCCCCCGCAGTCTCTGACCTCCTGTCCACCCCCCCGCAGCCTCTGACCTCCTGTCCACCCCCCCGCAGCCTCTGACCTCCTGCCCACCCCCCCGCAGCCTCTGACCTCCTGTCCACCCCACCCCCCCCGCAGCCTCTGACCTCCTGTTTCCCCCCCCGCAGCCTCTAACCTCCTGTCTGCCCCCCTGCAGCCTCTGACCTCCTGTTTCCCCCCCTGCAGCCTCTAACCTCCTGTCCGCCCCCCCTGCAGCCTCTGACCTCCTGTCCACCCCACACCCACGCAGCCTCTGACCTCCTGTTTCCCCCCTGCAGCCTCTAACCTCCTGTCTGCCCCCCTGCAGCCTCTGACCTCCTGTTTCCCCCCCTGCAGCCTCTGACCTCCTGTCCGCCCCCCTGCAGCCTCTGACATCCTGTTTCCCCCCCCTGCAGCCTCTAACCTCCTGTCCGCCCCCTTCAGCTTCTGACCTCCTGTTTCCCCCCCTGCAGCCTCTAACCTCCTGTCTGCCCCCCCTTGCAGCCTCTGACCTCCTGTTTCCCCCCCTCTGCAGCCTCTAACCTCCTGTCCACCCCCCCGCAGCTTCTGACCTCCTGTTCCCCCCCTGCAGCCTCCAACCTCCTGTCCACCCCCCCCTGCAGCCTCTGACCTCCTGTACACCCCCCGCAGCCTCTGACCTCCTGTCCACCCCCCGCAGTCTCTGACCTCCTGTCCACCCCCCCGCAGCCTCTGACCTCCTGTCCACCCCCCCGCAGCCTCTGACCTCCTGCCCACCCCCCCGCAGCCTCTGACCTCCTGTCCACCCCACCCCCCCCGCAGCCTCTGACCTCCTGTTTCCCCCCCCGCAGCCTCTAACCTCCTGTCTGCCCCCCTGCAGCCTCTGACCTCCTGTTTCCCCCCCTGCAGCCTCTAACCTCCTGTCCGCCCCCCCTGCAGCCTCTGACCTCCTGTCCACCCCACACCCACGCAGCCTCTGACCTCCTGTTTCCCCCCTGCAGCCTCTAACCTCCTGTCTGCCCCCCTGCAGCCTCTGACCTCCTGTTTCCCCCCCTGCAGCCTCTGACCTCCTGTCCGCCCCCCTGCAGCCTCTGACATCCTGTTTCCCCCCCTGAAGCCTCTAACCTCCTGTCCGCCCCCTTCAGCTTCTGACCTCCTGTTTCCCCCCCCTGCAGCCTCTAACCTCCTGTCCGCCCCCCCTGCAGCCTCTGACATCCTGTTTCCCCCCCTGCAGCATCTAACCTCCTGTCCGCCCCCCCCCTCCAGCCTCTGACCTCCTGTTTCCCCCCCTGCAGCCTCTAACCTCCTGTCCGCCCCCCCTGCAGCCTCTGACCTCCTGTCCACCCCCCGCAGCCTCTGACCTCCTGTCCACCACCTGCAGCCTCTGACCTCCTGTCCACCCCCTGCAGCCTCTGACCTCCTGTCCACCCCCCCGCAGCCTTTGACCTCCTGTCCACCCCCCCGCAGCCTCTGACCTCCTGTCCACCCCCCCCCCCCGCAGCCTCTGACCTCCTGTTTCCCCCCCTGCAGCCTCTAACCGCCTGTTGTCCCCCCTGCAGCCTCTGACCTCCTGTTTCCCCCCCTGCAGCCTCTAACCTCCTGTCCGCCCCCCCTGCAGCCTCTGACATCCTGTTTCCCCCCCTGCAGCTTCTAACCTCCTGTCCGCCCCCCCCCTCCAGCCTCTGACCTCCTGTTTCCCCCCCCTGCAGCCTCTAACCTCCTGTCCGCCCCCCCACGCAGCCTCTGACCTCCTATCATCCCCTCCGCAGCCTCTGACCTCCCCTGTCGTCCCCTCCGCAGCCTCTGACCTCCCCTGTCATCCCCTCCGAAGCCTCTGACCTCCCCTGTCATCCCCTCCACAGCCTCTGACCTCCTGTCATCCCCTCCGCAGCCTCTGACCTCCCCTGTCTTCCCCTCCGCAGCCTCTGACCTCCCCTGTCTTCCCCTCCGCAGCCTCTGACCTCCCCTGTCTTCCCCTCCGCAGCCTCTGACCTCCCCTGTCGTCCCATCTGCATCCTCTGACCTCCCCTGTCGTCCCCTCCGCAGCCTCTGACCTCCCCTGTCGTCCCCTCTGCAGCCTCTGACCTTCCCTGTCGTCCCCTCCGCAGCCTCTGACCTCCCCTGTCATCCCCTCCACAGCCTCTGACCTCCCGTCATCCCCTCTGCAGCCTCTGACCTCCCCTGTACCATCTGCAGCCTCTGACCTCCTGTCGTCCCCTGCGCAGCCTCTGACCTCCCCTGTCGTCCCCTCCGCAGCCTCTGACCTCCCCTTGAAGTATTTCCAATTAGTGTACTGTGTACCCTGCACAGTTGCACCTACAGTATAGCTACCTGAAGCCAGGTGCTAGTGTGCTTCTTCTGATCCTATTAATAGTACAGGCAGGCTCTTACAGTATTTACAGTTAATGTACTGTGTAACCTTGCACAGTTGCACCTACAGTATAGCTACCTGAAGCCAGGTGCTTGTGTGCTTCTTCTGATCCTATTAATAGCACAGGCAGGCTCTTGAAGTATTTACAGTTAGTGTACTGTGTAACCCTGCTCAGTTGCACCTACAGTATAGCTACCTGAAGCCAGGTGCTTGTGTGCTTCTTCTGATCCTATTAATAGCACAAGCAGGCTCATGAAGTATTTACAGTTAGTGTACTGTGTAACCCTGCACAGTTGCGCCTACAGTATAGCTACCTGAAGCCAGGTGCGTGTGTGCTTCTTCTGATCCTATTAATAGCACAGGCAGGCTCTTGAAGTATTTACAATTAGTGTACTGTGTAACCCTGCACAGTTGCACCTACAGTATAGCTACCTGAAGCCAGGTGCTTGTGTGCTTCTTCTGATCCTATTAATAGCACAGGCAGGCTCTTGAAGTATTTCCAGTTAGTGTACTGTGTAACCCTGCACAGTTGCACCTACAGTATAGCTACCTGAAGCCAGGTGCTTGTGTGCTTCTTCTGATCCTATTTATAGCACAGGCAGGCTCTTGAAGTATTTACAGTTAGTGTACTGTGTAACCCTGCACATTTGCACCTACAGTATAGCTACCTGAAGCCAGGTGCTTGTGTGCTTCTTCTGATCCTATTAATAGCACAGACAGGCTCTTGAAGTATTTACAGTTAGTGTACTGTATAACCCTGCACAGTTGCACCTACAGTATAGATACCTGAAGCCAGGTGCTTGTGTGCTTCTTCTGATCCTATTAATAGCACAGGCAGGCTCTTGATATATTTAAAGTTAGTGTACTGTGTAACCCTGCACAGTTGCACCTACAGTATTGCTACCTGAAGCCAGGTGCTTGTGTGCTTCTTCTGATCCTATTAATAGCACAAGCAGGCTCTTGAAGTATTTACAGTTAGTGTACTGTGTAACCCTGCACAGTTGCACCTACAGTATAGCTACCTGAAGCCAGGTGCTTGTGTGCTTCTTGTGATCCTATTAATAGCACAGGCAGGCTCTTGAAGTATTTCCAGTTAGTGTACTGTGTACCCTGCACAGTTGCACCTACAGTATAGCTACCTGAAGCCAGGTGCTTGCGTGCTTCTTCTGATCCTATTAATAGCACAGGCAGGCTCTTGAAGTATTTCCAGTTAGTGTACTGTGTACCCTGCACAGTTGCACCTACAGTATAGCTACCTGAAGACAAGTGCAGGTGCTTTCATACTAATAATACTACAGGCAGGCAGTTGATTCTGCTAGCTGCACTATAATCGGTATGTAATATAAATAGTCATATACTGAAACAGCGCTATGTTGAGCATAAGACAGAAGTGTGGCCAACTACACACATATAAAGTCCATTAGACTAGTGCAATATCAGTAGTGATTCAGAGGGTGTTCAAGTAGATCTTAAAGCCTGTCACAGCGTGCACCTTCCACCGATCACTCCAACTCCACCATATGTGAACACACTCCCCTTTCCACGTTACAAGGGTAAGGTTGCGGAGCTTATCTTGCCGTCACAGAGGATGAAACATCTTCGGGAGGCCTTGCAGAAAGGTCTGTGCAATGCGTTTCCAGAGACTGGGAGGTTACAAACTCCTGTTCCTGCACAACGTGTTGCTGAGGCTTCGGTCAGTCAAAGAAGGAGTGGTGGAGAAGGTGGCCATCTGACCGATGCGTTCAGACATTTTTTTAGTCTGCAGCCCCAAGGTATGATTGGTTCCAGCAACCATCGCCAGCGTCTGTTTTACATGGTGCAGGAATACCTAGGGGCAAGATCTGACTTGGACACCTTTCCCACTGAAAATCCTCTGGGTTACTGGGTCTTGAAGATGGATCACTGGCCAGAGCTTGCACAGTATGCAATTGAGCTACTGGCCTGTCCTGCATTCAGCGTTCTTTCGGAATGCACATTCAGTGCCGCTGGAGGCTTTGTAACCGATCACAGGGTGCGCCTGTCCACCGACTCGGTCGATCGACTGACCTTCATAAAAATGAATCAGTCTTGGATCACCACCAGATACCAAGCACCTGATGCTTATGTAAACAAATATTTTTTTTTGAAATGTCAGATTCCTTTAAGACTCCCTATGCTGATGCTGAGTGGCTATCCTCTTCCTCCTCAATGATCATGCTGATAGCTTGTAAGAGCATTTTTGGTTCTGGGTGCCACCACCAGTGGCTAAGGCCCAATTTTTCTGCCCCTGTTCAACAGGGGCATGTAATTAAAATTTTTGATGCAATACTTTGCAGCAGGGCTCATTGCTGCGCTCCAACTAGAGTATCTGTGAGAGGTTGCAGTGTTGTGGCACCAGCACCAGTGCCTAAGGCCCAATTTTTCAGCCCCTGTTTAACAGGGGTGTGTAATTACAATTTTTGATGCAATACTTTGCAGCAGGGCTCGTTCCTGCTCTCCAACGAGAGTATCTGTGAGGGGCTGCAGTGTTGTGGCACCAGTGCCTAAGGCCCAATTTTTCAGCCCCTGTTTAACAGGGGCGTGTAATTACAATTTTTGATGCAATACTTTACAGCAGGGCTCGTTCCTGCGCTCCAACTAGAGTATTTGTGAGGGGTTGCAGTGTTATGGAACCAGTGCCTAAGGCCCAATTTTTCTGCCCCTGTTCAACAGGGACATGTAATTACAATTCTTGATCTAATATTACACAACAGGGCCCGTTTCTGCGCCCACCAAGAGTAACTGTAAGGACTCATAGTGTTGTGGCACCAGCACCACCACCACCATCACCAAAGGCCCAATTTTTCTGACTCTGTTCAACAGGGGCATGTAATTACAATTCTTGATATAATATTTCACAGCAGGGCCCTGTGAGGGCTTACAGTGTTATGGCAACACCAACACCTAAGGCCCCAATTTCTGCAGAGTATATAGGGCAGGCCCCTACTTCCAAACATCCAACTTAAAAACAACTCCTACTTGCAAACAGAAGGAGACAACAGGAAGTGAGATGAAATCTACCCCTAGGAATGGAAATTCTCTCCTGTAAGAGTTAATATGGGAAAAAAAGTTGCTCCTTTCCACTGATGCTTTATCACCAATCCTTGTTTCACTAAAAACCCCAAATTTTCAAAAAACATTTGTGAGGTGAAATCTTCTGAAGAGGAGCACAGACAGCAAAACAAAGTCACAGGGGTGATAACCCTTCCCTATGTTCTCCAGAAAGCTTAAAATAGATTTTTTGGCTGGAGCTAAACACTTTAAAAATGTACCAGTTCAAAATTACAAACAGATTCTACTTAACAACAAACCTACAGTCCCTGTCTTGTTTGCACCGCCTGTATACTGCTGTTCAGAGGGCCTGGGGCCCCACGCCTTTCCTTTTTTTAATTTGGGTGCGAGGTTCCCCTTAATATCCATACAAGACCCAAGGGGCCTGGTAATGGACTGGGGGGGTACCCATACCGTTTGTCTCACTGATTTTCATCCATATTACCGGGACTGGACATTACATTAAACCCGCAAGCAGTTTTAAATGACTTTTATTCCTTTAAAAATGACATTTTGTGCAGGGACTGTTCTAAGCACGGGAAACACGCGCCACATTACAGGCATACTATAGACACCCCCCAGGTACGATATTTAAAGGAATATTTCACTTTTTTTTTCACTTTAAGCATTGTTAAAATCACTGCTTCCAAAAAAACGGCCGTTTTTAAAACTTTTTTTTGCATTGATACATGTCCCCTGGGGCAGGACCCTTTTGAGGACAATACCATGCAAATTAGCCTTTAAAATTCGCACTTTTGATTTTGAACGTTCGAGTCCCATAGACTTCAATGGGGTTCTAACATGCGAAGTTTAGGTCCGTTCGCAGGTTCTGGTGCGAACCGAACCGGGGATGTGTGGCTCATCCTTAGTGAGGATTGAAGGATCGAGCAGGTAGCTGAGAGTCCGAAGAATACAGCAGGTAGCTGTGAGTTGAGCTGAAGGGTAGCAGAAAGCTGAGCTTGAGGATCTACAGTAGGATACTGTGAGTGAAGTTGTTGCTATAGGAGACAGCCGCTACAAATGCAGATCATTGCAATCAGCCTAAAGGCCCTTTTTTCTGTATTGCTGTCTGCCTAGTTCTATTTTTGGTCCAAGGAGTCTGCCCAGTTGCTATTGCATTTGCCTAAGGGTGTCCTGTGCCCTAATCCTCTCTCCCACATTTCCTGTTAAGAGAAATAAAAACTCTCTTTGTTCATTTTTAAAAGTGACTGGTGCCCATCTTTCCACCTTGCACTACACCCACCATGCCTAGAAACCTGCACCCTGAGGGGGAATGTCAGCTCTCCCTGGCTCTGGGGGTCACCCTCAGGTCCTTGGAAGTCAGGGAGACAGCTACATGTGGAAAAAACGAGAATTAGGACTTTCAGATCCTCGGACACGTTCGCCTTTTTCCAATATGGTGGCCGTGAACCTTCCAGTTCCTGGAAGTGATGTTATAGACGCATGTCCATCACACGCCGGAAATTACCTCATACGTGGCCTTTTTGCACGTCCCGAGGACACAGTGGAGATATGTGAGATGCCTCCCCGATGTCACACAGGGGCAGCCCTCTCCCCTCACCTGGGTTTAATTTTTGCTGCCCCATACAGCACTGCATTGGCGGGATTGCTAACATGTGATTGGGCCCCTGCCTATTTATAGACATGGCCCTGAACCCCGCCTCTGCAACTGACTTTCCTCTGGGAGACCCTACACAGGCTGTTTTCCATCCACATTCCCACTCTCCATCCATATCTAGGAGTACACTTTTTGATAGGTAAGATTTCCTTTCCAATGATCTTTGATCTTATTACTCTATAGATAAATTACCACTCTGATGGTTTATACTTAAATCCCACTTGCTGTTACGTTTTTTTATTTTCAGATTGTTCTCTTCTTATTCCACTGGCAACTAGTCTCACTCCCCCCCCCCCTCATTTTGTTTCATTATCTTTGGTCTATGGTCTACATGTCCATCTTAGGTAAGATCATGGATCATCTAAACCTATATATTCATTTTTAACTTTGGTTATTTGCCAGTGCAATTTTATTCTTACTTTTAATTTCATAGTTTTTTGCTACCACCTATTTTAGGTATTTTATTCACTTATATATTGTAGAACTTCATGTAATTGCTGGTTGAAGGGATTTCCCTTGTGCTCCCACCAGGACTAGCTGGAGGGATTCCTCCATCTGTGCCTGCCTGTTCCAGAAGCATCCCACATATGTGGAATTTTTTGGTATTACCTATTATCGGCAGGGCTGTCTTTTGGCCTAGGCCGAGAAGGCCTAGGCCTAGGGCGGCACTTTGCGGGGGGCGGCGCATGAGAGAAAGCCCCCCACTCGTTTTCCTGATTCCCGGCTCCCGCGGCCGCCCCCCGCACACATGCAGCCCACGGCGGCCGGCTTGCTGTAGCGGCGTCGCTGTGTATGGGCGTGCTTGGCAGAGTGTGGGGGCGCGTGTGACTCATGCCCCCATAAGCGGCCGGTGACTGGCGGAGGTGGAGCCTTATGCTCTGCCTACCCTCCTTCGCACTGCTTTCCTTCTCCTCAGCACCGGGGCGGGGTCTGGCTGTGACTTCAGGAGGAGGAGAGAGAGAGGAGCACGAGGGAAACCCCCAGGACAGCAGCAGGTAAAATTTATTGAATAAATTATATCAGTGTTGTAGGCACAGTAGCAGCATTTGATGGGTACAGTGGTGACATTTGATGGCACAATGGCTATAATTGATAGACACAGTGGCAGCATTTGATGGGCACAGTGGCAGCGTTTGAGGGCACAGTGGCTGCGTTTGAGGGCACAGTGGCTGCGTTTGAGGGCACAGTGGCTGTGTTTGATGGGCACAGTGGCAGCGTTTGATGGGCACAGTGGCAGCATTTAATGGGCACAGTGGCAGCGTTTGATGGGCACAGTGGCTGCATTTCAGGGCACAGTGGCAGTGTTTGATGGGCACAGTGGCAGCGTTTGATGGGCACAGTGGCTGCGTTTGAGGGCACAGTGGCTGCGTTTGAGGGCACAGTGGCTGCGTTGGATGGGGCACAGTGGCTACGTTTGATGGGCCACAGTGGCTGCGTTTGCTGGGGTACAGTGGCTGCATTTGATGGGGCACAGTGGTTACAATTGATGGGCACAATGGCTGCGTTTGATGGCACAGTGGCTACAATTGATGGGCACAGTGGCTACAATTGATGGGCACAGTGGCTACAATTGATGGGCACAGTGGCTGCAACTGATGGGCACAGTGGCTGCATTTGATGGCAACAGTGGCAGCGTTTATGGGCACAATTGCAGCGTTTGATGGGCACAATGGCAGCGTTTGATGGGCACAATGGCAGCGTTTGATGGGCACAATGGCAGCGTTTGAGGACACAGTGGCTGCGTTTGATGGGCACAGTGGCTGCGTTTGATGGGGCACAGTGGCTGCGTTTGATGGGGCACAGTGGCTGCGTTTGATGGGGCACAGTGGCTGCATTTGATGGGGCACAGTGGCTGCAATTGATGGGCACAGTGGCTGCGTTTGATGGCACAGTGGCTACAATTGATGGGCACAGTGGCTGCAATTGATGGGCACAGTGGCTGCAATTGATGGCACAGTGGCTGTGTTTGATAGCACAGTGACTGCGTTTGATGGGGCACAGTGAGGCTGTAATTGATGTCTTTTTTCTGAATTTTTTAGTTTGTTTGCGCCCCCCAAAGAATTTTGAGCACCAGCCGCCACTGGCATGTGCAAAGTGCTCCATGCATGCTAAAATCAATGCAACCCATTAAAATGTCCACATTTAGTGAAAGTGCATTAATATGCAGATCATGATATTGCAATTGCAAATACTGTAGCTGCTGACTTTTAATATTAGGACACTTACCTGTCCATGGATCCTGTGATGTCGACACCTCAGCCGATTTTCTGATTGGCTCTCGGGTTTTGCCAACATCATTCATGGTAAGGGAAACCGGCCGGTTCCCTACTGCGTATGTGCGAAGCCCATTGCTCTTTCTGAATGGCCCAGTGGAGGAAGGAGGAGGGGGGCTGAACTTCAGAGGGGCCAGCACAGTCTCCCAAGAGTGGGGAAAGGTACCTGTCACAAACAGGTACCCGTTCCCCCCTCCCCACTGAAAGGTGCCAAATGAGCCTAAAGAGGAAGGGGTGTGGTTTACAGATGATAGGGTGGGTCTTAAACAGGAAGGGATGTGGCCTTGGCAGGAAAGGGTGGGTCCTATTTAAATTAGGGGGTGCATGAGTTTCATGAGTTTTGTGCTGCCCTAGTCAGGCCTAGGGCAGCACAAAACCTAAATACACCACTGATTATCGGTCTGGATTTTCTCTTAGGTTGTAAATTTGCCTATGGGTTATTCATTACAGAATTACATTTGAACCATCAACTAATGGTTATGATTAAGCAATTTGGTTTGTGAAACATGTTAACCATGTTACCTTGTCAAACATGTTAACCTTGCTGCTTCAATCCTGTTGTATTGTGGCCTATTGATGTTATGCGTGGATTTTAACGCTTAAATTATTTATATTTATGAAGATTGGAGTGCGGTCACCTCCTTTGCACATACATTGAAGGTGCGGTGGGAGGAGCCGAGAATCTCCCACTGACATCAGTTGGGAGGATGGAGCCGGTATAATGAGCACCGAGAGGCACTCTGAAATCAGGTATAGCTGGCATTTTTTTTTGAAAACACAGACACTGTGGCACATAGCATTAGGAAACAAAAAGGATTATATGAAGAATCAAAAGTAATTTCAGCAGAAAGGAGGGGAGGGATGGGCACTGTCACAAACTGACAAGCGGGGATGGGAGGGGGGAGAGGAGCACAGGAGAACTGCGGATGACGGAGGCATGTAAACTGGCCACGGTGTCAGGACTCAGCAGCCATGGTAAACTGTGGTCAGTTTACAGGGGGAGGGCAGAACCTGGCAGGATCAGCCAGGTATTTAAGGTGATAAAGGGGGATAAATTACACAGCACAAGCACTGTGCTGTGCTGACATTTTGAGGCTTGTTTTTATCTCACTTGTTGTAAGTTCCCACTCCCTTCTTTAATAAAACCTTTTTAAAACCACTTACCGACCATCTCATGTACATATATACGTCAGCAGTTTGAAGATGGATATCTTGGTAACAGCAGCAACTGCTGCCACAACTGAGGTATCCATCTTTAGAGCCAGCGGTTCTGTTTACGATAATAGTGGTCTCTGCGGCGGATTCACTGCAAGATCACCGTTATCGGCAGCAGGAAAGGTGCCACCCCCCCTCCCGCCGCTCTCCCGCGCCCTCCGCTGCTTTCCGGAGCCATCAGTAGCGGCGGAGGCGATCAGGACCTGTCCGTGTCTGTGTATGGAGACGAGTGAGGGGAAGATGGCCCCCACCTGTCTCCATACCACATTCCAGAACGTCACTTCCGCCTATACGTCTTAAAGGCACATTTTTCTGATGTCATTTTTTCAAATGACAATTATTTTTATTTTTTTTTGCATTTTAGTCCAAATATGAGATCTGAGGACTTTTTGACCCCAGATCTCATATTTAAGAGGACCTGTCATGCTTTTATTCTATTACAAGGGATGTTTACATTCCTAGTGAGAGGAATAAAAGTGACCCATTTTTCTAGCCCTAGACCTCCTCTGTAAAGCAAAACATGCAAATGTGGAATTTTTTTAAACGTCGCCTATGGAGATTTTTGAGGGTAAAAGTTTGACGCCATTCCACGAGCGGGCGCAATTTTGAAGCGTGACATATTGGGTATCAATTTACTCGGCGTAACATTATTTCACAATATAAAAAAAAATTGGACTAACTTTAGCGTATTATTTAGTATATATATTTTCACAAATCTTAAAACCCTGATTAAAGGGGGAATGATGGGAACTATGATGTATGTGGAGGCTCTGGTTACCAGAGACCCAGAGGCATAACTAGAACCTTCAGGGCCCCGGTGCAAGAAACCATGAAGGGCCCCCCTGACTACCGGATGGGGTCCCTTCTCATGAGCCTGGGGCCCATCCCCCGACGCCCAGTAGCGGAACGCCAGGGCTCGGTCGCAAGTGTAACCTTTGTGACTCTGGTAGTCAGTCGTTTTTTTTTGTTTTTTTTTACTGTTTATTTTATTTTTTTACAATATTATTTTTTATTATTTTTTTACATTTTGTTTAGGAGCCCCATTGGGGGGCTTTGGTAGGATATCAGGGGTCTAAACAGACCTCTGATGTTCCACTGCTGAGCTCCCAATCTCCTTCTCTGCAACCTCAGCTGCACAGAATCTTCCCTTTCATTCACAAACTAAAGCATAGTTAAGATAGTTATGAATGAACAGAGTCAGTGATCGGTACAGATCCCTGACTCTGTCCATTCAGACAAGGAAGGGGCCGGTAAATTACATATTTACCAGCCCTTTCCCTGCTCTCCATCCTGACAAATCCCCTGGCAATACTGCAGGGGGGCCAGGACAGAGGACAGGGGCCCAGGAGCAGCAGAAAGAACCTGGATAGGAGGAACGGAGGGGGGAGGTGTATAGAGGAATAAATCTCTCCATTTTTCTACATGAGGAAAATGGAGGGGATCAGTTCCTCTATATGCCGCTCCTCCTATCCAGGTGTACATTGGAGCATGGGCCCCTGTAGAGCATGAGGCCAGATCGTAACTGTGATCCCTGTAGTTACGCCCCTGGTGGCAGTGCTGTGTGGGGGGTGGGACACAGCGCTGCTAGGGTGGATGGGATCAGTGGCAGTGATGGTGATAATGCGATCAGTGGTAATGCTGGAGGGAAGGGGGATTGATCAGGGGCAGTGCTGGGAGGGAGGGGGTGGACTAATCACTGGCAGATGCTAGGGGGGGGAAATCAGATCACTGTCAGATGCTGAAAGGGGGGGGGGGTGATTGGGATCACTGTCAGATGCTGAAAGGGGGGTGGTTGGGATCACTGTCAGATGCTGAAGGGGGGGGGGGTGGTTGGGATCACTGTCAGATGCTGGGGGGGTGTTGGGACCACTGGCAGATGCTGGGGGGTGGGGTGTTGGGACCACTGGCAGATGCTGGGGGGGTGTTGGGATCACTGGTAGATGCTGGGGGGGGTGTTGGGATCATTGGCAGATGCTGGGGGGTGTTGGGATCACTGGCAGATGCTTGGGGGTGTTGGGATCATTGGCAGATGCTGTGGGGGTGTTGGGATCACTGGCAGATGCTGGGGGGGTGGTGGGATCATTGGCAGATGCTGGGGGGGGTGGTGGGATCATTGGCAGATGCTGGGGGGTGTTGGGATCATTGGCAGATGCTGGGGGGGTGTTGGGATCACTGGCAGATGCTGGGGGGGTGGTGGGATCATTGGCAGATGCTGGGGGGTGGTGGGATCATTGGCAGATCTCTGGGGGGTGTTGGGATCACTGGCAGATGCTGGGGGGTGGTGGGATCACTGGCATATGCTGGGGGGTGGTGGGATCATTGGCAGATGCTGGGGGGTGGTGGGATCATTGGCGGATGCTGGGGGGTGGTGGGATCATTGGCAGATGCTGGGGGGTTGTTGGGATCATTGGCAGATGTTGGGGGGTGGTGGGATCATTGGCAGATGCTGTGGGGGTGGTGGGATCACTGGCAGATGCTGGGGGGGGGGGGATCACTGGCAGATGCTGGGGGGAGGAGGGGTGTTAGAATCACTGGCAGATGCTGGGGGGGGGGTTGGTGGGATCAGTGTGACAGTGGTGGTAGGATGGGAGTAGTGCCAGTGCAGTATGGGGGAAGTGGCAGTGCTGGAGGGTGATAGGATCAGTAGCAGCGTTGGGGTTGGGATCTATGTTACTCACTTGCACTCGCTCTCTCAGTGTCAGCTTAGGACTCTATGCTCCATATTCCGTGTACGCTCCGGCTCCCTTCACATGTCTCCAGGTCACTATCCCAAGATGGGGTTTCCGCGGGCGTCTGAGACCTTCCCTGGCTCCTCCCCCTTCACTCTACCTGACTGAGCGGCTGAGGCAGTGATAATACTGCAGTGTAAACAGTGCAGCTGCGAACTCCGTGGATGGAGAGGCTAGGTGAGCGATCCGCTGTGCAGTGACAGCAGGGGCGTTGCTAGGGGGTGGCTATTGGGGCTATAGCCCCGAATCTGGGGCCCATAGCCCCGAGTCTCTTGCTGTAAGGTCCCTGCCTAACCAGCGGGTTGTGGCTGCTGCGGTGGGCAGGCTGGCTGCATGAGAGAGGAGGAGGAGAGAAGCGAGCGTGCGGACGAGCAGAGATGACATTTCTCTCCGCCTGCTCCACATTAGCGCTCTTCACAGCCGGGCCTCTTCAATTTGGGAGCGAGGTGTGGTGAGCAGCAGAGAGATGGCATCATCTCTCACTGCCCGCCACACATCAGTGCTCTTCCGCCCTCACAGCACGATGGAGTGGAGGTCACGTGCTTCCTGTCATCGTGGAGCTCCAATTTGCAGCCAGACCCCTTGCTTCAATGTCAAAGGTGCGGCGGGGAGCAGCATAATGACATCATCTCTCACTGCCTGCCCCGCATCACCGCTATCCTGCTCTCACTAAATGGACCAGTGCTGTCAGCCTGCCACCAATGCAGCGTCAATGCACATTTGGTGGCACTGGCTGGCATGGCAAGTGACAATCCACATCAGTTGGCAAGTGACAACCCACATCTGGTGGCCGGTGACGTAGCAAGTGACAATCTGCAAATGGTGGCAGGAGATGTGGCAATCTGCAAATGGAGCCAGGAGACGTGGTAAGTGGCAATCTGCAAATGGAGCGAGGAGATGTAGCAAGTGATAATCTGCAAATGGTGATAAGAGATGTGGCAAGTGACAATCTGCAAATGGTGGCAGGTGACGTGGCAATCTGCAAATGGTGGCAGGTGACGTGGCAAGTGACAATTCACATCTGCTGCCAGGTGAAAGTGGGAAGTAACATGCTGCATCTGGTGACAGACGACGGTGGCAAGTGACACGCTGCATCTAGTGGCAGGAGATGTGGCAAGTGACACGGCCAGGGCTCCCACTGATTCTCCAGTATGGTGAGTTGAACCACTTCATTATATATTAGAATGTAACAATTGAAATAATGCACTTCAATCACCCTAACATCATATCAACCATAGTGCCATGATGATTGAAGAGCCAACACCAGCCGTTGCCCATGAAAAATTGCAAAAAAGTTTGTGACTGCTGCTATGGGCTCTAGCCCCAGATCTTTTGCAGACCTAGCAACACCCCTGAGTGACAGTACACTCACCCATCATTGCCTCTGGGTAACTAGCAGAAGAACCTTCCGGCCGTGGGCCCCCCATAGTGGCGTGATGACAGGGCCCAGTCGCAAGTGCGACTGGTGCAACCCTGGTAATTCCACCACTGCAGAGACCCCCTAATATCAGAGTTCCCCTTTACACCAGAGTCTGCAGCATTCCCCTTTACATCAGAGTCCCCCCTTACATCACAGTTCCCTCCTTACATTAGAGTTCTTAGTGTTCCTCCTTAAATCAGAGTCCCCAGAGTTCTCCCTTACATCAGAGTCTGCAGAGTCCCCCCTTACAGAGTAAGGGAACTCTGTGAGTTCAAATGTAAAAGGGAAGTCTGCGAATTCAGATGTAAAGGGGAACTCTGCAAGTTCAAATGTAAAAGGGAAGTCTGCAAGTTCAGATGTAAAGGGGAACTCTGCAAGTTCAAATGTAAAAAGGGAAGTCTGCGAATTCAGATGTAAAGGAGAACTCTGCAAGTTCAAATGTAAAAGGGAAGTCTGCAAGTTCAGATGTAAAGGAGAACTCTGCAAGCTCAGATGTAAATGGGAAACTGCGAGTTGAGATGTAAAGGGGAATTCTGTGTATTCAGATGTAAAGGGGAACTCTGCAGATTCAGACGTAAAGGGGAGACTCTGCGAGTTCAGATGTAAAGGGGAACTCTGCAGATTCAGACGTAAAGGGGAGACTCTGCGAGTTCAGATGTAAAGGGGAACTCTGCAGATTCAGATGTAAAGGGGAATTCTGTGGATTCAGATGTAAAGGGAAACTCTGTGGACTCTAATGTAAGGGCGACACTTTTCATTAACCCTTTCGCCAACCGGGTCCGTACGTCATACGGACCTAACAGCGGGAGGTATTGCACACAATCCAGTTCCTGCAGCCACCGGGATTGTGTGTGAAACTGACAGGCAGACTCCTAGGTGAGAGCCATTGTGCGGCGGCGCTGCCACCCGATCGCTCTCACAATCCCCTAGTCCCGGCGCTCCCCTGCCGCCGTGCTCCGCCATGCTTATCGTGCTCCGCTTGCAGGCTCGGGATGTCCATGCCGGGTGCCAGCGGGTAGAGGGGAAGGAGAAGAGCGGACACACATCCATTCTCCTCCCCTTCTGCTTGTGACCCGGAAAGCGACATCTCTGTTGTCACTTCCGGGTCAAGCTCTCGATGTCCCCGGCTCGCTTTGCTGGGGAAGGATGTTTTGCAATGCGATCTGCATTGCAAAACATTCAGTGGAACACAAGGGAGACATGCAGGGTCTTTTAGACCCTGCATATCTCAATAAAGAGAACCTGTCACCTAAAAATCAATGCATATGGGACTTTTTGTCCCCTATGTGATGAAAAAAAAAAGTTAAGTAAAAAAAAATAAATAATTTTTTTTTTCAAAAAAATAAAGTTACACCCAAGCACATAAAATCTCCCCACCCCCAAAAATTTTTTTTTTGAGCCCCACCCCCACATATACACACGCACGAACGTAAACATTTTCAGGGCACCTACGCGTGAAAACGTCGATTGCGATACACATGTTATATATCACCCGTGCATGCCGTAATGAGAGCAATAATTCTAACACAAGACCTTCTCCGTAACACTAAACTGATACCTACAGGGAGCTTTGGAAGCTTCGCCTATAGAAAATATAGGGTACTGAAGTTTGACATTATTTCACGGGTGCAAAAAAAATGTAAGGTTTGGTATGTTGGGTGTCTATTTACTAGGTGCAACCTCGTCTTTTATATTTTACCAAAAATGTGGGTAATTTATTGCATTTGTTTGCCCTAAGATTCATGTTAGTGTGTTTTTTTACTGAAATTTTGCGTTTCCTAGACCTTTGTGGTAATATCATGTGACATAAAAAATTGCAACTACCACCAAATTTATTCACAAGGGTGTCTGCTTTTTTAAATATGTGTGCAAAAAAATGCAAAAACGGCTTTGGCAGCGAAAGGGTTAAAACCTTATGATTAGAAATATTATTTAGTGACAAAATATATGTATAGTGTATACTACACGAAAAGTTGCTGTGGTGCCGCTAAAGTGTTTGGATTTTGTTTGAAGGAAAGTTGGCAACCCTACCATGGTGGCACAGCTTAGGCACAGGCACAGTGAGCCACCGGTGGGTCTGAATAATGTGCCCGGGTCTCGGGCAGGCAGAGACCTAGACACATGTTTCAGAAGCCGGACTGTCACTGTCCGGGTGAATCCAGGACAGGTGGTAACTCTATATATATATATATATATATATATATATATATATATATATATATATATATATATATCGTCACATTTTTTACTGGAATATTTTACTGGAATATGGAATATCACTTGAAATATAGAAGAAACAAGATAAAGGGTTCAGTAATTCTGTGTCACATAGAAAGTTGGAGTGCAACAAGCAGGATGTGGTTCCTAATTTACATGTAAACTCAAGCTGAGAGTCTCATGATGAAAAGTTATAAACTATTGATGATGAGTTAGTGTGAGATGAGAAAAACAAACATTACATACAGTAAACCTTTCAATTTCTCTAAATTAACATTGTGTTAGTAAGGTTTACACTGGTGATTTATTTTAGGCCATGTGCAGCAAATAAAACACATGACTAGGATAGCTTCAAGCAAACTCTCATAAATCATGTCAGATAAGCTTCATAATATTTGTCACCGAAAGCAGAACGTTAGGCAAACATAACAAGATAAAAACATAACAAGATAAAAAATGAAAAGCCTACTAAAAGATAAAAGAGCAAAACCAACTTTCTTTCTCGGACATCACGGGACACAGAGCCACAGTAATAACTGATGGGTTATGTAGGTACCTTTAGGTATTGGACACTGGTCACATCCTAATCAGGAAGTTCAACCCCCTATATAATCCCTCCCCTTCCAGGGATACCTCAGTTTTTACGCCAGTGTCTTAGGTGTTGGACGTGTAAAGATGTCCTGTGCTGAAGCTCCAAAGGGAATATCCTGATATCCTATACTGGGGCAAGTCAGGCGAACCGGATCCATTCAAAGTGTCTTTTCATGGCCGAATTGGATGGTACCCGGGCCTCATGTCCGAAGAAACAAGGTTTTACCTGTAATGCTTCTCTTTTTAGAGAGCTGGACCCCGCAGATCAGAAAATGGCTTTAAACCTCCTAATTTCTGGCTGGGTGCTTTACAGGGCCAGAACTGCAGGATCCCCCTATTCGTAGGGGGCCCCAGTCTCTGACAGTTTTTTCAAATGGAGCCCACCATGAGAGGTGAAGATTGGGTCTGTGTATACAGCACCCTGCGGCTGGATAAGGTAAGAGGAGATTCCACAGAATTTTGAATTCTAGTAGGTTTTCTCCTTTAAGGTAGATGCATGCTATGCCTAGTGTGACCACCGGGGGCTGCCAAGAGCACATACCTTCTCATGCTGTTTTTGTCTCAGCGTTCCACGCTGCACAGCTCTTCCGACCGGCTCCAGGTAGGATGGGATGGGGGGATTTCTCCTTAGGAATGTTCCCCCCAGGCCAAGGGGAGGCCCCAGGTGGGCTGTAAGGCGGTTTTTATACCGCACTGTCGCCGCCGCTGCCGCCGCCAGGCCGCCATTGCGTCTATGCAGGTCCCATCACTGCCGGCCTCTCTCCTTCCTCCTCCACCCCCAGCCTTCCTCCATGCTTACTCCGGAAGGGTCAGGCTCGCGCGGGAAGCGCTCGTTTTCGAAAAAACGAGGGAGGGGGCAGGGAGTCAGCACAGCGTCAGCGTGCTCAGACGCCCACAGTGCCAGAAGCAGGGCTATTTAAAGCACACTCTACAGGTGCTCTGAGCCTTGGAGGGACATAGAGCTGACAGTCGTATGTAAGGTGGGACACAGGCATTCTCCTAGGCTGCCTTTACTAAGGTAACACCGGACTGGGCATTTGGTAGCAAGGCTCTTGCCAGACTACATCGCTCAGCAGTCAGTGTTCATTTTGGATACCTCACACCTTGTTGCTTTGCACTATGGGTAGAAGAGGTTCAAGTACCCCCAGAACCAGAGACACTAGGGGATCTCATTCAGGTTCTGAGGACCCCCTGTCTGCTACATCCTCCCCCCCCTGAGGGGCCAGGGACGACTGGACAGGGAGAGCCGTTGGGGTTTGGGGCTATACCTGCTTCCGGCACTTCAGCCCCTGTATACATTACACAAGAGGTTTTTTCCTCAACCACTACTGGGTTAGAAGAAAGATTAATGGCCGTGATTACAGCTTCACTTAGTGGAAGAAAACGTACTAGGCCTTCCTCTGTTTACCAAGACCTTCAAGCAGAGGATCTCTGGGATAAAGGAGATGAATCCCTTTCAGAGTATCAGGATGGGACAGATAATTCCTCTTCGGAGGAATCAGGTGGAGAGGGACCCTCTACGACTTCCCAAGAGGAGAAAGTCTTAGTGCAGATCCTTACTGGATTGGTCTTCTCCACATTTAAGTTGCCCGTACTTGAAGCTGTTAAAGAATCCTCTTCTGCTTTGGGGTCACTGAAACCTTCCCAAGCATCACATGCTTTTCCTGTTCATAATTTGCTTGAAAAGCTCCTTTATTCTGAGTGGGATCACCCAGATAAGCGATTTCTTCCGCCAAAAATGTTTTCAACACTTTATCCTATGGAAGAAAAATTTATCAAGATGTGGGGAATGCCGGCCATTGATGCGGCCATTTCCTCTATAAATAGTAGTCTGACTTGTCCTGTAGACAACGCTCAGATGCTCAGGGATCCTGTGGATAAAAAGATGGAATCCTTATTAAAGGATGTTTTTTCCTTAGCAGGATCAGTGGCCCAACCTGCAGTAGCAGCGATTGGAGTCTGTCAATACTTAAGAGACCATGTTAAGCAGGTCATCAAAGTATTACTTGAACAACAGGCCCAGGGGTTTGCTAACCTTCCAGTGGCCTTATGTTATGTTGTTGACGCCATCAGAGATTCTATCATGCAAACCTCTTGCCTTTCAATTGGGTTGGTGCATATGCGTAGAATCTTATGATTGAGAAATTGGTCAGCCGAAGCACCATGTAAGAAGCTCTTGGCTGGGTTTCCTTTTCGTGGTGCAAGGTTGTTTGGAGAAGACTTGGATAACTATATCAAGAGAATCTCTTGTGGGAAAAGCACTCTCTTACCTGTTAAGAAGAGTAAGCGTCCCTCTTTCAAACTGACTCCTCCGTCTGGGGCAAGAAACAAGAGTCAACCCCAGGAACAAAAGAAGTCCTTGGGGAAGAAGTCTTCTAGACAAGACACTAAGACCTCTTCATGAAGGGGCACCCCCGCTCGCTCGAATGGGGGGAAGACTGCTACAGTTCTTAAAGCTCTGGCAGGAGGACTTCCAGGACAGATGGGTAATCTCCACGGTAACCTTAGGGTACAAGCTGGAGTTCCAAGAATTTCCCTCTCCTCGTTTCCTCAGATCAAGTGTTCCCAGAGAAGAAGCAGTCGCTCCTTCTAGCGTTAGAGCGACTTTTGTCGCAAGAGGTCATTATGGTGGTTCCCACAAAGGATCAAGGATTGGGCTTCTATTCCAACCTTTTTACGGTCCAAAAACCAAATGGGGATGTCAGACCCATTCTGGATTTAAGGGATCTGAATCGATTCCTAAGGATTCAGTCCTTCCGCATGGAATCAGTTCGGACAGTAGTCTCCATCCTGCAGGGAGGAGAATTTTTGGCAACGATAGATATCAGAGATGCATATCTACATGTGCCCATTTTTCCGGCTCATCAGAAGTTTCTACGCTTCGAGAGAGGAGGCGCCATTTCCAGTTCGTGGCTCTGCCTTTCGGGATAGCCACTGCACCTCGAGTGTTCACAAAGGTGTTGGCCCCTCCTCTGGCCAGATTAAGGGCTTAGGGTATAACTGTCACAGCATACCTAGACGACCTGCTCTTGATAGACCGGTCGGTGGCTTCCTTGAACGGGAACTTGAGGACCACAGTGAAGTATCTGGAACATCTGGGTTGGATCCTCAACCTAGAAAAATCTTTCCTAAAACCAGTAAGAAGACTGGAATATTTGGGTCTGATCATAGATACAAGCCAGGAGAATGTATTTCTTCCTCAGGCAAAGATCACTGCTTTAAGGGAGCTGATTCTGACAGTCAGGACCAAGAAGGGTCCTTCTGTCCGCTTTTGTATGAGGCTGCTGGGAAAGATGGTGTCTTCATTCGAAGCAGTTCCCTATGCTCAGTTCCATTCAAGACTACTGCAACACAGTATAATGTCAGCCTGGAACAAGAAGGTTCAGGCATTAGACTTTCCGATGCACTTGTCACATGCAGTGCGTCAGAGCCTCAATTGGTGGCTCATACCCGAAAACCAGCAGAAGGGGAAATCCTTTCTACCGGTCACCTGGACGGTGGTAACAACAGATGCCAGTCTGTCAGGTTGGGGAGCAGTTCTGGAACAGTCTGCGATCCAGGGGCTATGGTCCAAGACCGAGAGGACCTTACCCATCAACATTCTGGAGATCCGGGCGGTATACCTAGCCCTAAGAGCCTGGACTATCAGGCTACAGGGTTGCCCGGTTAGGATCCAGTCCGACAATGCCACAGCAGTGGCTTATGTCAATCATCAGGGAGGCACCCGGAGCCGAGCTGCTTAAACGGAGGTGAACCAGATCTTAGTCTGGGCAGAGATGCATGTGCCATGCATATCGGCAGTTTTCATTCCAGGGATAGAGAACTGGCAGGCGGACTATCTAAGTCGCCAGCAGTTACTCCCAGGGGAATGGTCTCTGCATCCCGATGTCTTTTTGGCCATATGCCAAAGATGGGGGGTCCCAGATGTAGATCTCTTTGCATCCCGATTCAACAAAAAGATAGACAGATTTGTGGCAAGGACGAGGGATCCTCTTGCATGCGGGACGGATGCGTTGGTGATTCCGTGGCATCGGTTCTCACTGATTTATGCATTCCTGCCTATTCTGCTACTGCCACGACTCCTTCGCAGGATCAGGCAGGAAAGGAAGTCGGTACTTCTGGTGACCCCCGCTTGGCCCAGAAGGACTTGGTATGCAGAAATAGTAAGGATGACGGTGGGTTCCCCGTGGACCCTACCGGTACGCCCAGACCTGTTATCGCAAGGTCCAGTGTTCCATCCTGCCTTACAAACGCTAAATTTGACGGTTTGGCTATTGAGACCCACGTTCTGAAGAGTCGTTGGCTTTCAGGTCCTGTCATATCTACCTTGATCAATGCAAGGAAGCCAGCTTCCAGAATGATTTATCATAGAGTCTGGAAAGCTTATGTATCCTGGTGTGAATCCAGGGGTTGGCATCCCAGAAAATATGTGATAGGTAGAATTCTTGATTTTCTACAATTAGGATTAGAGATGAAGCTGGCCTTGAGTACCATCAAGGGCCAGGTCTCGTCTTTATCAGTATTGTTTCAACGGCCACTTGCTTCGCATTCTTTGGTCCGAAACTTTATGCAGGGGGTGATGCGTCTTAATCCTCCGGTTAAGGCACCTCTAAACCCCTGGGACTTGAACTTGGTTCTGTCAGTGTTACAGAAACAACCTTTTGAACCAATACGTCAGATTCCTTTGGTCTTGCTGACAAGGAAACTAATTTTTCTGGTAGCCATCTCTTCTGCTAGAAGAGTATCAGAATTGGCAGCTCTTTCCTGTAAAGAGCCTTATTTGATTATACACAAGGATAGAGTGGTACTGCGCCCTCATCCTAGTTTTTTACCGAAGGTGGTTTCAGATTTTCATCTAAACCAAGACATTGTTCTGCCTTCCTTTTTTCCAGATCCCTGTTCTTCGGAAGAGAGGTCACTACATTCTTTGGATGTAGTAAGAGCAGTCAAGACCTATCTGGGAGCAACTGCTCAAATTCGCAAAATGGATGTTTTGTTCGTGCTGCCAGAGGGTCCCAGTAGAGGACAGGCAGCATCAAAAGCTACCATTTCTAAATGGATTAGACAATTGATTATTCAGGCTTACGGTTTGAAACAGAAAATTCCTCCGTTTCAGATCAAGGCACATTCCACAAGGGCTATTAGTGCTTCTTGGGCAGTGCATCACCAGGCCTCTATGGCTCAGATCTGTAAGGCCGCAACCTGGTCTTCAGTCCATACATTCACCAGATTTTATCAGGTGGATGTGAGAAGGCATGAGGATATTGCCTTTGGGCGTAGTGTGCTGCAGGCAGGGGTACAGGGTCCTCAGGTCTGATTGCACCCTACTTGGTTGTGATTCCCCCCCCCCTCAGTTGGCATTGCTTTGGGACATCCCATCAGTTATTACTGTGACTCTGTGTCCCATGATGTCCGAGAAAGAAAATAGGATTTTTTTTATAACAGCTTACCTGTAAAATCCTTTTTTTTCGATGGACATCACGGGACACAGAGGTCCCGCCCCTTTCTAATACACTTATATTGCTTTGCTACAAAACTGAGGTATCCCTGGAAGGGGAGGGATTATATAGGGGGTTGAACTTCCTGATTAGGGTGTGACCAGTGTCCAATACCTAAAGGTACCTACATAACCCATCAGTTATTACTGTGGCTCTGTGTCCCGTGATGTCCATCGAAAGAAAAGGATTTTACAGGTAAGCTGTTATAAAAAATCCTATTTTTGCTGCAATATTCACTTTTATTCAAGAAATTTTTCCCCACAGTAATTTTCTGCCTCTAGAGTCCTCAGTCTGATGGCCAGCATCATTTGATTTAATTCCTATGAGCCCAGGTCATCCTAGACCCTCCACTAGCCTGTGACTGGACAGTGAAAGGATATACTGCATAGCGATAAGTTCATCTCTCTGTCACTTTGACCCAGAAGTCCCCAACCCGGTACTGGTCTGTGGCCTGTTAGGAACATGAACGCGGGGGGGACATTGATAACAAGCTCCTTCAGTTGGAAACAAGATGGATCTACTCTTTACAGGCCACTCGGTTCCCAGCCCTCAATGAGGGGATTAGCTTTAAGCCCTATTTGTGAACAATGTCCTTTCTTTGTTGTGCTCATTCTGGCTTTGCTGAGTTGGTGATTGGTGGTAAAAGTATGAGTATGTACTTGGGGGTGTCGGCCATTAATCTGGCCATATCTTCCATTAGGGTTGCCACCTGTCCGGGATTCACCCGGACAGTACGGGTCTTGAATCATGTGCCAGGGTTTTGTACTGCCTGTAACCCAGGCACATGATTCAGCCCAGAATAGGAAGAGACCATTCAGGCGGGGGAGAACCATCAGCACACCTGTTACTGTGAGACAGCAGCAGCGGCATTGTTTTTAAATAAGTACACTGTGCCCGCGGTGTGTGCTGGAATCCAAAGCTCCTTTCTGTCTCCCCCACCCCCCTCCTCCAGTCTCCTGCACAGTCTCTGGTATCTCTGACTCAATCTCCCCCCCTCCAATCACCAGTGAGGAGTACTGAGAGAATCCGGAGGCGGAGCTCACTGAAGCTCCTGATGGGCTGGGCAGAGGAAGAGAGGAGGTGAGCTGAATTTTTTTTTCCTGAGAAAAGTCTCCTAGGAAGAAAAGCTGCAAAGTTTAGGAGTTTTTGTATTGCAGGTGATGCAGTGAAGGGTTAAGGTAACAGGAGAATGATATAGTGAGTGTATGGGTGGGAGGGAGGAGTGTGCAGCCCAACCACAGCTGACAGATCCCTCCTGAGCAGCACACATGTCTATACAAACATCCACCAATCACTCACACTAGATCATGTGAAAGTAATGTGTGACCATTCATGTAACCCTGTACTGTATATGTGATGAGTCTACACTTCTGATTGTACACAGCTTGGATAACATTGGGTTATAATATATGAATTGTCATACATTACCTTCACATCATCTGTACAGTACAGAGTACTGAATTATTATTATTATTATTATTATTATTATTATTATATATAGTGTGTGCTTACAGTTTATAACAGATTAACTATAACTATATGTTATATATATATAGTGTGTGCTTACAGTTTATAACAGATTGTTTTCATTAAATAGTAATGCTGTATGATTTATTGCTGTATATATTAGTAGATGAGTAGAAGAGCTTTTTTTTATTATAGACATCACTATCTGACCACTTCTCAGCCCCCAACTCCCCCCAGCTTATATCACCCCCAGACCACTTTATACATCCAGCTGAGCTCATTCCATAGTCACTTTCCTTTTCTTATCTTCCAAACATCACTACCTGGTCACCCCACAGACACTGCAAGAAATCCCTAACCATACTGCCCCCATCATCCCCTCCTCTCTCCTCTCCTGTACATACTGCCCCCATCATCCCCTCCTCTCTCCTCTCCTGTACACACTGCCCCCATCATCCTCTCCTCTCTCCTCTCCTGTACATACTGCCCCCATCATCCCCTCCGCTCTCCTCTCCTGTACACACTGCCCCCATCATCCCCTCCTCTCTCCTCTCCTGTACACACTGCCCCCATCATCCCCTCCGCTCTCCTCTCCTGTACATACTGCCCCCATCATCCCCTCCGCTCTCCTCTCCTGTACATACTGCCCCCATCATCCCCTCTGCTCTCCTCTCCTGTACATACTGCCCCCATCATCCCCTCTGCACTCCTCTCCTGTAAATACTGCCCCCATCATCCCCTCCGCTCTCCTCTCCTGTACACACTGCCCCCATCATCCCCTCCTCTCTCCTCTCCTGTACATACTGCCCCCATCATCCCCTCCTCTCTCCTCTCCTGTACATACTGCCCCCATCATCCCCTCCGCTCTCCTCTCCTGTACACACTGCCCCCATCATCCTCTCCGCTCTCGTCTCCACACTGCCCCCATCATCCCCTCCTCTCTCTTCTCCTGTACATACTGCCCCCATCATCCCCTCCGCTCTCCTCTCCTGTACATACTGCCCCCATCATCCCCTCTGCTCTCCTCTCCTGTACATACTGCCCCCATCATCCCCTCCGCTCTCCTCTCCTGTACATACTGCCCCCATCATCCCCTCCGCTCTCCTCTCCTGTACATACTGCCCCCATCATCCCTTCCGCTCTCCTCTCCTGTACATACTGCCCCCATCATTCCCTCTGCTCTCCTCTCCTGTACATACTGCCCCCATCATCCCCTCCGCTCTCCTCTCCTGTACATATTGCCCCCATCATCCCCTCTGCTCTCCTCTCCTGTACATACTGCCCCCATCATCCCCTCTGCACTCCTCTCCTGTAAATACTGCCCCCATCATCCCCTCCGCTCTCCTCTCCTGTACATACTGCCCCCATCATCCCCTCCGCTCTCCTCTCCTGTACATACTGCCCCCATCATCCCCTCCTCTCTCCTCTCCTGTACATACTGCCCCCATCATCCCCTCCGCACTTCTCTCCTGTACATACTGCCCCCATCATCCCCTCCGCTCTCCTCTCCTGTACATACTGCCCCATCATCCCCTCCGCACTCCTCTCTGAACATAGTACTGCTGTATGATGTATTGCTGTATATATTAGTAGATGAGTAGAAGAGCTTTTTTTTATTATAGACATCACTATCTGACCACTTCTCAGCCCCCAACTCCCCCCAGCTTATATCACCCCTGTGACGGGAGGGCCCGTGGAACTCAGAATACATCTTATGTCTAAGTCACCCTGTGCCATCCTGGCACAGGGTGAGTGAGAAAATATATCTTGGACTACTTAAAATGGGACAGTAATATTTGTCCACAATATCTCCCAGGATGTATGTAGAGACTATTATTGGTTTGGTTGATTCTGAACGCAACCTGTTAATTGAATGAGCTGATCACATTGTCCTCTATACAATGTAGGAGACGGGACGACTCCTATTGGAGCTCATGTTAATTAGGTTAATTAGGTTTTGTTTGTATTGTTAATTGTAATTAGCTCCAGCTATTGTGTTTATACTACTGTGTGAAGCTCGGTGCCCACAAGTCTGGGCGAAAGGCCATGTCTCAGTCACCTAGGCTGTATAAAGGATTAGATAATTAGCTCATGTTAATTATGTTAATTAGGTTACAGTTGTATTGTTAGAGGAGGTTCCAACGGCATATAAAGTCTTGTCATTTTGATTCTAAATAAAGTTAGTCCTGATGTACTCCAAGACTGGTGTTGTCTAGTTCTTGGGGGTTCCTATAGCCAGATCCATTGGACTCGTGTCCCAGAACTTAGGAAGCGGTATACTGACGGAAGCACTCAAGCGGAGTGTGGGACGTTCCATGACATTGGTGGCAAGCAGCGGGAAAGCTTCCTACAGTCTGGGAGATCTAAACCTCCACCTGGATCCAAGATCAGCATAGCAGACTTCAGTCACCCCAGCGGAGATATGGACCTGGCATCAGAGTTCCCGGGGCTGCTGCGGATCATCCTTTCAACATACACCAGGACTGTGTCTCAGGATGAATACCTGGAGCTCAGGCAGCTCTGGATTGGAGCACTTCAGCTCGCTGGTATGAAACAGGGCAAGTGCTTTCCAACCCAAGAGCAACGGGCCAGTGACCAACGGGCATTGCGGATGGCATTCCTGGGAGAGCGACCCCAGGAGCAATGGGTGACTGAGTTGGACAGGCTGGTCCAGCAGGAGATAGAGCTGGACAATCGTTATCGGGCTCTGCAATGGCACGCAGAGGAGGGATATTTAGGGGAGACAACAGAATGCTCTCCGGAGGGATATGACTTTGGCGGCCCTGGATTGCTGTGGGAGAGCCTTACAGATCTTTTTATGTTTGGCGATGAAGGGGAACCTGATCTTGAGGACCTGAGAGAATATAGAGAGTCTATGCTCGGTCTTGCAGGGGTCTCAGAGCTCAAACCTGATCTGGACCATTTGCTAAGGAAGGAACAGCATCTGGAAAGGGCATACAGGAAACTGCTAGAACAAGTTCAGCAGCATGCCAGAGAATCGGCAGTGGAAAATCCGGAGATTGCCGTCCCCAAACCTGAAGTGCTGACAATAGGGCAGAGCTCTGCTAACCTCTGCCCAGAAATGATAGCATCTTCTGGGTTCCATGGACAGGAGATGGTGAACCTCTATCCCCAGACATCAGTTGCAGAGACATGGGATTTGATAGACTTTTCTGCTGAGGAAGAACAACCTGATGAGCCTCCAGCAGAAGAGCTGCTATCAGGGCCAAAGTTCACTGTGTTCTGCCCAGCACCAACAGTGGCTTCGGCCTTCTTGAGAGAAGAGGTAGTCGGCCTTTCTCCCACAACACTGACAGGGACATGTGATTTTCTGCCAGCAGCATCTATGGAGTTAAAACAAACTTCTCCAGCTGAAGATCTGGTAACTGAACAGAGGGTCCAAGACCTCTGCCCCACACCTGTGGCAGTTTCGGAGGCTCGGGGTGAGAAGGTAGCAATCACTTCCCAGCAGCAGATACAGGGGGAGAAGGGAGAGGAGGTGTGTGTTGTCCCTCCCCAACAGTTGGCCAGGGTGGAGGAAGCGGCCTTCCCTCCCCAGCAAAGATCAGTGCACCTGGGAGACAGTACCATAGACATGTCGTCCAAGCAACCAGATGAGGGAATGGAAAAGGGAGCAGCTGGCTCACCTCCCCAATGGCAGCTACACAGTTTGGGAGTGGAGGAAGCCAGCCTCCTGCCCCAACAGTTAGCCGGAACGGAGGAGGCTGAGTCCCCAGCAGAAGTGCTGGCAACAGGGCAGAGTGTTACCAACCTCTGCCCAGCACCGGCAACAACTACAGAGTTCCAGGGAGGCGGCCTCCCTCCCCAACAGTTAGCTGGAACAGATGGTGTGGGGTTTCCAGCAGAAGGGCTGGCAACAGGGCCGAGGACTGCTGGACTCTGCCCTCAACTAACAGAGGATGGATTTCCTGTTAAGGTGGATGGGACTTCAGTCTCCACCTGTATACCCCAGGGATGCTGGGCAGTCGGCCCAGATCCCCAACAGCATGACAGAGTGAGCCCAGTCACCCTGTCTTCTCTCCAGCGGCAGAAAGGACTCCAGGAAGAAGGGCCAGTCCAGGCCTCTCCCCAGCGGCAGATATGTTCTCTGAGAGAGGCAGAGGTTGGCTGGGTGAGTAATGCTTTGTTTGGAACAATTTATTTGGGGTACTGTGTGGGTACAAGCAGTAGAGGACTGGAACTACTTACTAACTTCGGAGTCAACCCGTCTGGGGTCTCCTCCTGTGTTAGTCTTCTGCCGAAAGGGGAGAGATGTGACGGGAGGGCCCGTGGAACTCAGAATACATCTTATGTCTAAGTCACCCTGTGCCATCCTGGCACAGGGTGAGTGAGAAAATATATCTTGGACTACTTAAAATGGGACAGTAATATTTGTCCACAATATCTCCCAGGATGTATGTAGAGACTATTATTGGTTTGGTTGATTCTGAACGCAACCTGTTAATTGAATGAGCTGATCACATTGTCCTCTATACAATGTAGGAGACGGGACGACTCCTATTGGAGCTCATGTTAATTAGGTTAATTAGGTTTTGTTTGTATTGTTAATTGTAATTAGCTCCAGCTATTGTGTTTATACTACTGTGTGAAGCTCGGTGCCCACAAGTCTGGGTGAAAGGTCATGTCTCAGTCACCTAGGCTGTATAAAGGATTAGATAATTAGCTCATGTTAATTATGTTAATTAGGTTACAGTTGTATTGTTAGAGGAGGTTCCAACGGCATATAAAGTCTTGTCATTTTGATTCTAAATAAAGTTAGTCCTGATGTACTCCAAGACTGGTGTTGTCTAGTTCTTGGGGGTTCCTATAGCCAGATCCATTGGACTCGTGTCCCAGAACTTAGGAAGCGGTATACTGACGGAAGCACTCAAGCGGAGTGTGGGACGTTCCGTGACAACCCCCACACCACTTTATACATCCAGCTGAGGGACATCATTCCATAGTCACTTTCCTTTCCTTATCTTCCCAACATCACTCCCTGGTCACCCTACAGACACTGCAAGAAATTCCTAACCATACTGCCCCCATCATCCCCTCCTCTCTCCTCTCCTGTACATACTGCCCCCATCATCCCCTCCGCTCTCCTCTCCTGTACATACTGCCCCCATCATCCCCTCCGCTCTCCTCTCCTGTACATACTGCCCCCATCATCCCCTCCGCTCTCCTGTACATACTGTCCCCATCATCCCCTCCGCTCTCCTCTCCTGTACATACTGCCCCCATCATCCCCTCTGCTCTCCTCTCCTGTACATACTGCCCCCATCATCCCCTCCACTCTCCTCTCCTGTACATACTGCCCCCATCATCCCCTCCGCTCTCCTCTCCTGTACATATTGCCCCCATCATCCCCTCCGCTCTCCTCTCCTGTACATACTGCCCCCATCATCCCCTCCGCTCTCCTCTCCTGTACATACTGCCCCCATCATTCCCTCCGCTCTCCTCTTCTGTACATTTTGCCCCCATCATCCCCTCTGCTCTCCTCTCCTGTACATACTGCCCACATCATCCCCCTCCACACTCCTCTCCTGTACATACTGCTCCCATCATCCCCTCTGCACTCCTCTCCTGTACATACTGCCCCCATCATCCCCTCCGCACTTCTCTCCTGTACATACTGCCCCCATCATCCCCTCCGCACTTCTCTCCTGTACATACTGCCCCCATCATCCCCTCCGCACGTCTCTCCTGTACATACTGCCCCCATCATCCCCTCCGCACTCTTCTCCTGTACATACTGCCTCCATCATACCATCCACACTCCTCTCCTGTACATACTGCCTCCATCATACTGTCCACACTCCTCTCCTGCAGAATCAGATGTAAAGGGGAACAAACCCTGTGCATTCAGATGTAAAGGGAAACAGTGTTGACTCTGATGTAAAGGGAGACTTGTGTGATTAATTCCATATGATTAGAAATGTTATTTAATCACAAAAATATATGTATAGTGTATACTACATAACAAAATTTCCGTACATTGCTTTGTACAGAGGTAATGAATTTAATGTACTACAAAAAAAAAAAAAAATTGGCGTGCGCTGCTTAAGCGTTCGGTTTTGGCTTGACGAAAAGATGGCAACCCTATCTTCCATCTATCCTTTCATTGTTTGGTCACTCACCGATTCCCAGTACCATGTGACTTCAGGTACATGTCATACTATAATCTGTGCTTGACGGGTTGTCCAGTCTAATGTTGCCTGCTGTGGAACTCTGAATACAAGAAAGAAATGTATGTTTAGTCATTTGTAATATCTTGTGTTTTTTCAATTTTTGATTATCTTAATGCAATTCATATGCAGATTATAGAAATTTAAATATTGTGATGCATAGTCATGACCACACCCATGCTCATTGCAGTTCTTCAGTTGAGCATTGCATTTGCATCCAAATGCATTGAACAGGGTTTTTTTTTTTTTTTGCTAATCCCATCTGCTGTCTTTCCAGTCCTTTGCCTATAGATCCCCGTATGGACGCCCAAGGGTGTGCAGTAGCGCCAGCAATTTGCCCTTATGGGCGGTGCTGCCCCGCTGCACGCCCGCCTTGAGGTATCCTGTTGTCCTGTGGCATTCCAGTTAAACTGTGATCAGCTTATTATACCTCATCCATCTAGACTACTATTCCATCCTTTTGGTCGGGCACTGTCTCCACTGCTGGTTGCAGTGCTGTTTGTCTGTGTACCGGAAGTCCTAGACGCTTCCGAGTTCCGGTATCCGGTTTCCGGTCTTTAGTCCACAGTGCTTGGACCTCCCCTTTGCGTCCGCTTGGCGCCGGTGCAGCGTGACGACATGCGCCGCATTTTGAAGCCATGGGGAGGGATATTTAAACCCCATATGTTGCAAGCCTGTTTGGCAGCCTGGGAGCTCATGCTGAATACGGACGTTGGCATCAGGTAACTTCATAGTTGCAAACGGGAGGGTCGGTGTTCCTGCCTTGTTTTCAATTGCAAATTAAGCATTACTTCCATTGCTGTTTTCTCATATAGATCGCCACTGGCCATCCTTGTGCTCCCTTGTGGAGACTTGATTGACTATCCGTTGGTATCCTCCTACTCTCAGGTTCTCTCCCAGCTGCGGGGACTGGGATGGGTTGCAGTCCCATACACAGCGGTGAGACTTTTTTGAGGTGAGCAAATGTCCTTGAAGATTCAAGGATATATCTTATAACCTTTAATGCATAGTATTTACATATATTTACATACATGTTATTTCAGAATTTGTGTGACAGGTGTGACAGCTTCGGATCTCCTATTGACACGTATGTACGTTCGTTTTCGTGCCTTTCCGTCCGCATGAGCTCCCAATATAGACAATTGTTTTTATTGGTTAATGGTGAGTACGGTCCATTAACAAGGTGGTATTATGGACATATGCTCTCCCTATCCTCAACATATGTATTGTTCTTACAATCTATGATATATATTACAGATATGGCTATATCTCTGGATGATTGATTTATGATATATAAAAAACACATCCTTCCCTACGGGTGATCTGGCAATTTTTTCTGGACTGTTTTGGCAGCAAACTCTGGGGGCGCCCCCCTGGACACCTCCACCACTGCGTTGTTCTGGAACTCATCTTTGAGGTATGGAGTTGACGTAGGTGGGATGTTTGTGGTGGTCGGGGGGCATGGGGGTGATGGGATATGTGGGGATTTTTTGCTTGGGGGGTGGTTTTCCTTTTTTTTTTTTTCTTTTCTGGAGTCATGTTTGTGCAAGTTATACATCTATGTAAATGTTGTGTGATATCTCAATATATACTTTATAACTTTTTGTTTTTGTCTCTCTTTATACCTCCAAGGTTGAATATATCATGTGCTTATTTATTTACTAAATCAATTACCCTCGTCCATTTCCTGATGAAGCCATTTCGGCGAAACATGTCGAAATTCTTGGACGTGGTTGTTTAACTTTATGTGATTACAGTTCTTTCATTGGTCAATGTTAGGTAATGGATGTATACTGTTGACTGTGACTGCATACTGTACCACTTATTCTTTTTGCTTTTTAAAATAGTTTTTCTAATAAATATTTGTGTAATTTTATTCAATTGTGCTTTCGTTCATATGATGTACCTTTAAAGTCCCACTTTCTACACATCCTTGCCTTGTTCTACTATCTTTTAGGGGTGTTGGTGCAATTATTACTCTTGTGTGTTTTTGGTACTGACCTCTACCCTACCTTTTGACCTGGGTATTTATGTATTGAATTTCAACCAGTGTGTAGCCCTCTCTGTTTAACAGGAGCCAATTAGAGCAGTTTCTGTTGAATGGTCCTGCTGGAAACCCAGCATGCGATCAGCTGCCTGCAGCCAAATGGCTGCAGCTCTAATCAGGGTATAGTGCAGTGGGGGAGACTCCTGCATCCACATGCAGTAATTGTAAAGCTTTGTTTTTGTTTTGTTTTTTATTCAAATAACAAACATGTTATAGTTACCCATACCTTCCAACCGTCCCAAATTCTACGGGACCATCCAGCAATTTGAAGTAAGTCCTGGGGTCCCGCGGATCTGGGCTGGAGTCTCGAAGTCCAGGGCTGGAACAAGTGGTATCCTCATTGGGTGCAATGTGTGCTCTCACACACAGCACCAAGTGAGGATTCCTGAGAGATCTACCCGGCAATCTCTGCTCCCCCTCCTCTCAATTAGTTAGGACCGTCTGCGTCCTAGCAACCAGTGACATCACTTGCAGGCTACCTTGCAGCTCCACCCCCCCTCTTTGGCCCCGATCCTGCCTCTCAGCGATCCTCATGCCGGCTCTCAGCAGCCCAGATCCCATCTGCAGACAGTCCCGATCACCGGCTCCCAGGGGCCTGATCCCATCTGCCAGTAGCCCCGGATCCCCCCTCTCAACAGCCCGCATCCTGCCTGTCATTGGCTCGTGAAAGGTAAGAGGAACTGAACTTGTCACACAGAAGCACTCCACCTGCTTCTGTCCATTTGCGCCAGGGGGGACATGGCCCACATTTGCTGGTAGGCGCCCTGCCCACATTTCTGCCCTCACATTGAGGATGCCAGAGGTGTGTTCCTTTCCCGCCTGTCAGGACTGTAGCATGGAGCCGGTGAAGTGCTGTGAAACTCGTCCTCGGCTCCGTGCTACAGTTCTGACACTCAGAGCTGTCAGCGGCACTGTACTTAAAAAAGCACAGGGATACACATCAATCTACATTTGTGGGAGAGCTGAGGAGGGCACTAGTAAGAGGAGGGGGAGTTGGTGAGAGAGCTGGGGGGGCATTAGTAAGAGTGGAGGAGGGGAGGAGGTGAGAGAGCCGAGGGGGGCACTAGTAAGAGAGGAGGGGGGGTTGGTGAGAGAGCTGGGGGGGCATTAGTAAGAGTGGAGGAAGGGAGGAGGTGAGAGCTGGGGGGGCACTAGTAGGGGAGTAGGGGGAATTGGTGAGAGAGCTGGGGGGCATTAGTCGGGGAGGAGGGGGGAATTGGTGAGAGAGCTGGGGGGGGCACTAGTAAGAGAGGAGGGGGGAATTGGTGAGAGAGCTGGAAGGGGCATTAGCAAGAGTGGAGGGGGGAATTGGTGAGAGAGCTGGGGGGCATTAGTAAGAGAGGAAGGGGAGCATTGCTCAGAGAGCTGGGGGGGTAATTGCTGAGAAAGCCAGGTTGGGGGCATTGGTGAGAGAGCTGGGGGGGGGGCATTTGTGAGAGAGCTGGGAAGGGGGCATTGGTGAGAGAGCTGGGGGGACATTGGTGAGAGCTGGGGACATTGGTGAGAGAGCTGAGTTTTGTTTAACCACACCCCTTAAGCCCCTCCCACCATTAAGACTTTGGCCATGGCCACATTTTGCCGTTACATATGCTGCAGCTCACTTGCTCCCTCAATTGTCCCTCATTCTGAAGTTCAAATGTTTGTGGTATGCAGTTACCTACTCTCTGCATTGGTATTGCACAGAGCAGCCCCGATCCTCCTGTTCTTGGGTTTGCTGCCATCGCTCCTGGCTCCTACCCCCGCCGAGTGCCCCCATAGCAAGCCGCTTGCTATGGGGGCACTCGTGCATGCTCGCTCCTTAGCTTCGCTCTGTATGTCCATAAGACACACAGAACAGGGCTTGGCCCCGCCCCCTGCTCCCTCGTCACTGGCTCTGATTGACAGCAGAGGGAGCCAATGGCTCCTGCTGCTGTATCTGAGCCAATGAGGAGTGAGAGAGCCTCAGCTCTCATGCACATCGATGGATCAAGATCGGCTGGGGGTGCCTGTAGAGGAAGTTGCATGCAGAAGGTTTTTTAACCTTACTGCATAGAACACAGTAAGATAAATAAAAAAAAAACTTCTGCCTTTACAACCACTTTAATACCAGGACAATCCATTAAAATTTGTACAATATCTACTGTACAGTATGAGGAACTGCTAAAATAATTCATTCACTTTTAGAGGCGGCCTGTTCATTAGGGGCGCATGGGCACCGCCCCCCTATCCATATGCCCCCCCCCTATTAGAATTTACTTCCGGGGCACCGGTCGCATAGATTCCAATGGGGGGGGTGTTTTTTTCTTGGACGTGATTATTGTCACACTGAATCTCCTCCCCACCAATCTGGAAGCGGGTCGTGAGACCCTTTCCCAATTGGCCAAATCGACAAGCGATCCTATTGGACCACGATGAGGAGAGAGGAGACATGGAGGCATCTGGAGGAGATGCAGGGGACATAGCCACCACCGCCGGGAGGGAAGCGCTGCCTGTGGGTATGTGCTCATCAGCCAACCATTAGTTGTGGTGGTTATGTGCGGACCCGACCGACCTAAGGGGTGGGAGGTGTGGATAATCCAATTGACCAGGGGGGTGGCTGTGGGTGCATTTTGTGCCGCCCCTTAGGTAGTTGCGATGTTAATTGGCAGACTCCGAGACTTTAACAGGAGGACAGCCATGCAGGGAAAGGCATCCAGCAAGATGCCACATCTGCATGTGTAGGAATGCTGTCTCCTATGGCAACAGTCTTTAACAGTTTCTAACACAAGGCGTAACAGTTCCTTCACGTCCACTACAATCACTTTGTGTAGTTCAGACCACTGAGTTTCCAGTCTGTCTCACTAGGCTAGATGATTCACTGCCACTGAATCCCATGAGCTCCTCCAATCTTCACTTTAGTATCTTCTTCAAGTGTCACCCCTGTTTCTTTGCTGGCTCCCTAGCTTGGCACTACAGATACTTCTCAAGCTTCACCCCACTGGCCTGCTCGGTTCCTGGCTTGACACATAAGGCTGCTCTGCAAGCATCATCTCCGCTGGCTGGGTCCCTGGCTTGATACCCACTAAAGTTTCCCGATTCTTAACCCCAGTTATTGAGAATTCTGCTCCGGTACTTGCTTCAGCTACTCACTGTGGTCCCTGGTAATAGGGTGGTTGGTACCTTAGTAGTGACAGCTTCCCCTCTACCTCCGACCACTACAGGTTCTCTGGCCAGCATAACTGTCAATTCTGGTTGGACTGCAAGCCCTAATCCCAACCCTGTGCTGCTCTCTTGCTTCTGGATAGGCTCTCAGACAGCCTAGCAGCCAGATGTGCCCGGGATAGGTCCAAACTCTGGCCTAGCAGCCCGGGCAATACAACACGCGTCCATCCAGACAGCCGTCCAGGTGGCACAGAACACTGATCACCTGACTTCACCCAAATATAAAGGTTCTACCAACAGGCCATGGGATTTAAGACAACCCCTGCCCATTGGCTGGGATACCCCATATACCCATAATCTGACCTTGCATTGCCCTTCTCGTATCTAGTGCCACCAGGTACCCTGCCACCTAGCGGCAAAAGAGAGAAGTGCAGCGATTACAGACTTATGCCCCGTACACACGGTCGGATTTTCCGACGGAAAATGTGTGATAGGACCTTGTTGTCGGAAATTCCGACCGTGTGTAGGCTCCATCACACATTTTCCATCGGATTTTCCGACACACAAAGTTTGAGAGCAGGCTATAAAATTTTCTGACAACAAAATCCGTTGTCGGAAATTCCGATCGTGTGTACACAAATCCGACGGACAAAGTGCCACGCATGCTCAGAATAAATAAAGAGATGAAAGCTATTGGTCACTGCCCCGTTTATAGTCCCGACGTATGTGTTTTACGTCACCGCGTTCAGAATGATCGGATTTTCCGACAACTTTGTGTGACCATGTGTATGCAAGACAAGTTTGAGCCAACATCCATCAGAAAAAATCCTAGGATTTTGTTGTCGGAATGTCCGAACAAAGTCCGACCGTGTGTACGGGGCATTAGAGTGAAATCAATTGATCCCTAACAATGGGCCAAGGTAGCTATACCTGGCAGGTAAATTTAGGAGCAAAAACTGCCTAAACACCAGGGTGCTACACTTCTATCAAAGCTATCTGCAGTGCTGTAAACTACCAACTACCCCTACACCCGTGTAATAAAGATGAAGAGAGAAGCACATGTTTGGAGTCCAAATCAGGAGAGTAGCCTAGGGTGACAACCATGGCTCTTCCAGTGGCAGCTCCTCCATTAGGGGCGCCTCCTCTCTCCAGCCACCCCCCCCCCCCCCTATATGAGATGACTCCATATGAGATTGGCCACCCGTGGAGAGCAGCAGGGGAGGGATTGAGGAAACGGAAGCCAGAGCCAGGAGGGAGGAAACTGAGGGAGAGCCGCCACCGCTGCTGCCACCGAGAGGGAACTTGAGAGAGGAGAAGTGCTGATTAGATGGGGTAGACTTACACCAGTGACCGACGTGGGGGGGTGGTACTGTTTGACACCCCCCCAAAGAAAATAACCACGGGCCACCACTGGGCTCTTCTATACATAAAGTGGAGTGAGTGAGCATAGTCACTCGATCACTAAGTAAAAATAAAGAAAGTCTGCAAGAAGAAAACTAATGCAGTCTCCCCATCTAAGAAAGAGGCTAATGGGGGGCGTGGCCTGGAGAGCAATGGAGTAGGTCACAGATTGTGTGAGCTCCACTGCCCAATATTCCTGATTGACCATCCTGCTTGCATCCTGCTCATCGGACACCATCCACTGCACTTGGGGATCTGTCCTGCTCTCCCCGCTGCCTCTGGAGCCTGTCAGCTCATTAGAATGCCGCCCGAGACTGCTACGGTGAAGATGTCTGGCTCAACACTGGCCCTAGGAAAGGCCCCGGCTTCGGCCTAGTCTCCGGAGCAGCGGCCATCTTTCTCCATGCGGCGGAGGCCCAGGCAAGTTTTTCGGGCCTCCCTGCTTGTACAGAGCTTGCTCCTTTTCTGGATTCACCTCCAGACTACCTGAGGCTGCTATTGCTGTGTATCTGTGCCCTGTATCTCTCTGGGGACAGGCTGCAGCTCCGGCCTACCTCCTGGAACGGCGGCCATCTTGCTCCACCCGACGACAGCCCTGGTGAGTTCTCCTAGCCTCCTTGACTGTGTTGCAATCCACCCCCTCCTGGAAGGGCTCCTGGACTGCCTGCAATCTCTGCCAAGGTTCATAGGCTCTCCTCCCTCCTGGTGGCCAGAGTACACCCGCAGAGGCAGTGGACATCTTCATGAGATGCTACTCATCCCGGACATCGAGAGGACGGGGTAAGAAGTATACTTTCCCCCCCGTGCCAGGGGAATCCGTCCCAGTCTGCAGGGACCACGCGGGGTCTGGAAGGCGCCCATCCACGATCATGGCGTCGCAGGCGGAGAGCCAGGAGTAGCCCTTGCTGTCTGTAACCAGTCTTACAGAGGTCCTGGTTGCCATCACAAATTGTCATGCCTCTGTCACCTCCCTAACTACTAAAGTAGGTGCTGTGCAGCTTGATGTGGGGTTAATCAGGCAGGACATGGACAAAATGCGTTCCAGAATCCATACAGCAGAACAGCGCATAAGTCATGTAGAAGACACGGTGGACGGCCATACCACTGACCTGCGAATGCTGCACACTAAAATTAAAGCCCTTGAATACAAAGCAGAAGATGCCGAAAATCGCAATCAGAGAAACAACCTCCTCATTGTCGGCATGGCGGAGGGTCTAGAGGGTTAGCCCTACCCAATTTTAAAGTTTATTACTGGGTGGCAGTGCTAGTGACAGTCCAGTGGTGGTGCCAATGGGATAGATCCAATGCGGCGGTGTGCCTGGAGGCGAACTGCTTGGGCTCCCTTGCTGGGTTCCGCAGCTTTCCTTACGGGGGCGTATGAGACGACACCGGGACCCACCAGGGTAACGTGGCAGGTGTGGACCGCTGCCCGGCGGCGCTTTTTGCGGCCGGATCAGTGGTCTCCAGCACAACCTTTGTGGGGCAATCCCACCCTACCACAACTTCGCTCCATTCCGGATCCACAGTTGTGGGCCAGGTTTGGCATCACGACACTGGACCACATAATGCCCCAGGGTACCCTACTGAAGCTTGCGGATCTGAAGGTTAAATATAATTTACCAACCTGGATGGCATTCAGATACCTACAGCTCAAACATGCCACTATAGCCCAATTCCCCCAGCCGATCACACTCAAAGCTGATTCTATAGAGGAACTGTTGGCTCCGGGGGATCTAACCAAGCCTCTTTCTATTCTGTATAGTGCGTTATTGGGCATTGAGTCCCCGAAAATAGAACGTTTGTGGGAAACATGGCACAGTGACATGGGAGGACTGCCTGGAGTATGGCCCCAAATTAGTTATCTCCTCTAGAGATAAGCTAATAGAGGTAAAATTTTTGCATAGGGTATATTATACGCCCCAAAGACTGCACAGGATGTACCCAGACAAAGACCCTGAGTGTCCCAGATGTAAAGCACATATAGGAACCTTCTTCCACATGTTCTGGGACTGTCCTGTCATTTCCACTTACTGGACGAAGGTCTTTAGGGAAGTTAACTCCAGACTGCAACTGGCACTCCCAATGTCACCTGAGTTGGCACTACTGGGAGTTCACGATGACGAGCAAAGACCACACCACTTAAAACCACTAATTGCATACCTATTCTTTTATGCCAAAAAAGAAATCCTCCTCAAATGGATCCTACCAGACCCTCCCTCCATCTCCTCCTGGAAGGCACTGGTCAAAGCTGCACTGCCCATGTAAAGAATTACATATTTGAACAGAGGCTGTAAGTGGAAATATGAAAAAGTCTGGGCCCCATGGACCTCTGACTAACGTACTGGTGAGGATCTCATATCCTAAGATAGATAACAGTAAAAGGTATACTACTAGACACCTACGCGGAATGTATTAACCTAATCCACATGCTACCTGTATGCGAACTTTGGCTGCATGTTGTACTTGTTCACTGTATTGTCTGGACCTGTATGTACACATATGTAATCCATGTGATGATATGTACTGTACCTACGGATATGCTTTTGTATTCAACCTACATTACAACAATAAAACACCTTTGTTTGTAAAAAAAAAAAAAAAAAAAGAAAGAGGCTAACACTACTTTTTTTCTTTTAGTTTAGATCAGTGGCGGCTCATGCTTTTTTGTTTGGGGGTGGCAAACAACCATCCTACACTGTACAAGGTGCAAGCCTTAATTAATTCTCCTCATTGGACAGATTGATATCTGGCTCCTGCTGCTCTCAATCAAAAGCTGTGATGCAGGGAGTGGGGACGAGTACCGCTGTCTGTGCCAATGGACTGGCCTACCAGGATACCGGAAAATTTCCCGGTGGGCTGCCTGCTCTGGGGCCGCTTTAAGCTGTGGCTGACTGCTCTCTTTCTCATATGTGTCACACACAGAGCAGCATCTCCCGCGGTGTGTGTCACGGAGCTGGCTGGGTCTGTGTTCGGCTGTGCTGTAGCAAGGTCCCGCTATCTTGTGTGATAGTAGATAGAACACTGATTGAATCAGTATATCGCCTATCACATGAGCCGGTCTAGGGGGGCGGGACCATGCTACAGCACAGCCGAACACAGACCCAGCCAGCTCCTGTTTGTTCCGTGACACACACCTTGGGAGATACCCGCTGTGTGTGATCGAGGCAATGCCATGGTGAGTGCCATGCACAGTGGGGCTGCATTCATATTCACAGTGAGGCTGCATTCATATCCACAGTGGGGCTGCATTCATATCCACAGTGGGGCTTCATTCATATCCACAGTGGGGCTGCATTCATATCCATAGTGAGGCTGCATTCATATCCACAGTGGGGCTGCATTCATATCCACAGTGGGGCTGCATTCATATTCACAGTGAGGCTGCATTCATATCCACAGTGGGGCTGCATTCATATCCACAGTGGGGCTGCATTCATATCCACAGTGGGGCTGCATTCATATGCATAGTGAGGCTGCAATGATGGGCACAATGAGACTGCATTCACGGCCACTGTGAGGCTGCATTCACGGGCACAGTGAGACTGCATTCACGGGTACAGTGAGGCTGCATTCATGGGCACAGTGAGGCTGCATTTATGGGCACAGTGAGGTTGCATTGATGGGAACAGTGAGGCTGCATTAACGGGTGCAGTGAGGCTGCATTGATGAGCACAGTAATGCTGCATTTGATGGACAGTGAGGCTGCATTCATGGGCACAGTGAGGCTGCTTTCAGGGGCATAGTAATGCTGCATTTGATGCACAGTGAGGCTGCATTCATGGGCACAGTGAAGCTGCATTCATGGGCCCAGTAAGGCTGCATTCACAGGCACAGTAAAGCTGCATTCATGGGCACAGTAAGGCTGCATTCATGGGCACAGTAAAGCTGCATTTGATGGACAGCGAGGCTGCATTGATGGGCACAATGAGGCTACATTCATGGGCACTCATGGTTACAGTGAGGCTGCACTCATGGGCACAGGGAGGCTACATTCATGGGCACCTTAAAACTGCATTTGATAGGCACATTGAAGCTGCATTGATGTGCACAGTGAGGCTGCATTGATGGGCACTGAGGAGGCTGCATTGATCTCTTGTACCATGGCTGCAGTCTCTGACCATCTTCTGTATCATGTGTGCATTCTCTGACCATCTCTTGTACCATGTCTGCATTCTCTGACCATCTCCTGTATCATGTCTGCATTCTCTGACCATTTCTTGTACCATGTCTGCAGTCTCTGATCATCCCTTGTACCATGTCTGCAGTCTCTGACCATCCCATATATATATATATATATATATATATATATATATATATATATATATATAAAGCCCTATGTGCTTTCATATCTGTCTTCTCTATATATAATACACTATTCAAATGTGCTTTAAAATGCATGGTTTTCCCTTTCAAGAACCAGAAAATAATGACGTTGTGCTGTTGGGCTGGTATAAAAATGCTATAGGGCTGGTATGAATTTCCTGTCTGCTCTAGCAGGGGTTCTCGAGTCAGAGATATACGAGTACCAGACAGCCATGTCTGAGCCCACGCAGGGAGCCTCTCCAATAGACGAACTTTGCTGCCATCTTGCTGGACTCACCCAGGCCGTTAAAAACTTGCAAGAGGGCTATACCCAACTGGAACGTGTTCAGGCCCTGTCTTCTTCTGCTCCCACCTCATCGGGGATGTCCGCCGCACCCTCAGTGGTAATGATACTGCCTGAACCCAAGGTTCCCACTCCTGAAAGTTTCTCTGGGGAACGTAGTAAATTCAGGGCATTCCGCAACGCCTGTGAACTTTTTTTTCACCCTGCAGCCAAGGACTTTTTCCCTTGAGACCACCAAGGTGGGCTTTGTCATCTCCCTGTTGTTAGGAAAACCTCAGTCATGGGCCCACCGTCTTCTGGAACAGAAGGATGTCTCTCTCAACAACTTGAGCACCTTCTTTCAGCAGCTCTGCATACCCTCCAGCAGGGCCACAGAGTGGCAGAAGACTATGTATCAGAGTTCAGGCATTGGTGTTCTGACACAAACTGGAATGACCCCGCCCTGCGTTACCAGTTTTGCATGGGCCTTTCTGAATCATTAAAAGATGAGCTGCCCCAAGTGGGCATCCCAGAGACTCTAGATGCTCTCATCAACTTATCTATTCAAATAGACAGACGTCTAAGAGAACAAAGATCAGAGCGAACATCTGGTCCCTCTCGTCCAGTATGGATGCTACCCCGTGTGCCTAGCTTCCCTCACTCTGCTTCCTCAGCCCCAGTGACCACCACCTCCGATACTTCTGAACCGATGCAGCTGGGCTTGCTTCGCCCTTCACACACATCTGAAGAACGTCAACACCGACAGGCCAACAATCTCTGCCTCTATTGTGGGGAACATGGACATTATGTGAGGACTTGCCCTGCAAAACTCTGTAAGTGCTTCTCCATTTCTCCTGCTCTTACACCTGCCTTGCTAAACAATAGCTGTCTCCATTTTCCTACAGCTTCCAGGAGGGAATACTCAGGTTACTGCTATAATTGATTCCGGAGCCTGCAGCTGTTTTATGGACCTGTCTTTTGCCACCAGATACCAAGTTCCCCTGCGGCCTAGGGCAAAGGGACTCTCTGTACATTTGGCCAATGGATCAGCTATCAAGTAGGGGCCAGTCATGCAAGAAACTGTTTCTCTAAACACCACCATTGCCATTAACCATCAAGAACTGCTGTGTTTAGATGTCATTGAATCCCCACTGTTCCCCATCATACTAGGCATGCCTTGGCTAAGGGCTCACAACCCACAAATTAATTGGATCTCAGGGAGGATCAGTTTTCACTCTCCTTACTGTCGCCAACACTGTTTACCGGAAGCTGCTGATGTCTCGTCTCCTTTGCTATGTTTGGAATCAGATGCTGAAACCCGCCAAGCTGTTCCAGAGGTATATCACAGCTTCTTGGATGTTTTCAGCAAGAAAGGTGCAGAGACTCTTCCCCCACATAGGCCCTACGACTGCCCGATCGAACTCCTCCCCGGAGCAGAGATTCCTTTTGGCAGGATCTTCCCTTTAACTGAACTGGAGTTGGGGACCCTAAAAACTCACATAGATGACAACCTGGAGAACATCCTTCCACCTCCCCGGCAGGAGCAGGCATTTTCTTTGTGGAGAAGAAAGACCACTCTCTACGTCCCTGCGTAGATAATCGGGAGCTAAAGATATAGATAAAATTGCGATTAAAAACCAGTACACCCCCTTCCCTTGGTACCCAAACTGTTTCAGAGACTTGAAGCTGCAGTAATATTCACTAAGCTGGACCTTCGTGGAGCTTATAACTTAGTTCGTATCCGAAGTGGGGATGAATGGAAGACCGCTTTCCGCACCCAGTTTGGGCACTTTGAATATTTAGTAATGCCCTTTGGTCTATGCAATGCCCCTGCCACATTCCAGAATTTTGTGAATGACATTTTCAGAGACTATCTTGACCTGTTTGTCATAATATAGCTAGATGACATCCTGATCTTTTCTCCCTCTTTGGTTAAACATCGCAAGCATGTTAGGAATGTGCTAACGCGACTTCGGCAACACGGCTTGTACGCAAAACCTGAGAAGTGCGAGTTTGAATGCCAAAGCATCCAGTTCCTGGGGTTGATCATCTCTGTGGAAGGTGTTAAGATGGACCCCCAGAAGGTCTCTGCCATCCTGGATTGGCCAGTCCCTACAGATAAAAAGGGAATCAAACGTTTTGTGGGGTTCGCAAATTTTTATTGGAAGTTTATAAAAGGATTTTTTACCATCATTTCCCCCATTACGAGGTTGACTAAGCAAGGCACTCAGTTCCACTGGTCTCCGGAGGCTCAAACTGCCTTTGTAACTCTAAAAGACCTGTTAATTTCTGCATCGATTCTAAAACACCCTGATCCAGCTTTGCCATACATTTTGGAGGTGGGCGCATCAGAAAAAGCGGTCGGAGCAGTACTCTCCCAGAGACAGGGGCCCAAGGCTCTTTTGCACCCAGTTGCGTTCTTCTCTCGCAAGTTACCTGAAGCAGAGAGGAATTATGATGTAGGTGACCGAGAACTATTAGCAATAAAGGCCGCACTTGAAGAGTGGTGATATCTCCTGGAGGGAGCAGCACATCCAATTCTTGTCTATACTTATCACAAAAATCTGGAGTACTTGAAAGTTGACAAGAGGTTGAAACCACGTCAGGCCAGGTGGGCATTCTTTTTCACCAGATTCTCGTTCCACATCGCTTACAGGCCAGGGTCAAAGAATACGAAGCCTGATGCACTTTTTTGAATGTTCAGTGAATCTGAAGCTCCCTTACCTCCAGATACCATCCTATCCTCAGGGAACTTTCTCATGCTCCAAGGGGACTTGCTATCTCAAATCAGACAGGCTTCCATAGGGGCGCCTCCTCTGCCTGATGTCACTCTACAGGCAAGAGATGACCTATTGTGGTACAAGGACAAAATTTTTGTACCTCAGGATTTGCGAGTTGCCGTCCTTAGTTCCTCCCATGACCATGAGTTGGCCGGCCACTTCGGCGTGCACAAGACTTCCGAACTCCTCCAGCGCACGTTTTGGTGGCCACAATTACTGAAGGATTGCAGGAGATATGTAAAATCATGTACCATCTGTATCCAGAATAAGAGCAGCAAGTCCAAGGCATGGGGTCTGTTGAAACCACTATCTGTCCCGGAGAGGCCATGGAGGATGATCTCCATGGATTTTATCGTTGAGCTGCCACCATCAGAAAACTGCACTCTTTGTGGTGGTGAAAAAATTATCCAAAATGGCTCACTTCTTGCCATTGAGGGGTACACCCTCTGCCTCTGAAACAGCAAGAATCTTAATTAAGGAAATTGTAAGGCTCCACGGTATCCCTGCAAATATTGTATCAGACCGAGGGGTACAGTTTACTTCCAAGTTCTGGAGAGCACTATGTGTAAATAGAAAGGTTTCCCCATTGGGGCTTTGGACAGCAGTATAAACATAATCAAAATGTTACAAATGATTAATGAGAAATCTTTAATCATGAAGATTACCAAATATCACAATATAATTAATATACAGTACATATGAAAATCTGGCCAAGTGATAAAATGCATAGTCCACACTATAGCATACAAGTAGGGTAAACAAAATTAAGAAACAGGGTAGCATAACAAATACTGTAAAGTGTTAAATCCCCGACGCGTTTCGACCATCAAGTGGTCATCTTCAGGGGGATCATTAGCTCTATGAAACATATAAATAATTTTCAGAATTTAAATCATATCAGCTTTCATCTCAGTACAAATATATGTAACATATTGGTGTATTTACCACTTGAAGATGAAATATGTGGTTGCATGACCAGTGGTAGATAAAAGCCATGGGGTAATCGGGGAAGCCACGTGACTGCCCCCACCCCTCCTCGGGGAAAGGATCCAGTCCGATGGGCTTACAAAAAGCCACACTGTTGACGCCCGCCAGGGAATAGGAGAGAGAAGGAGAGCCGGCACCTGCAACAAGTTCCCCATCATGACCATGTATTAAATAAAGGGATTAAGTCATTTAGCTCTTAGCATAATTGCAAGGGTATAAAATTTAGGCTATATATATTAAATATGAGCTAACTATAATCATGTCTATCAATGTAGCACATCAAATTAACCTAGGGTTCCAGGAGTACAGTTAACCAGTATATCCGTACATAATTCTATTGTGGAGGTAATAAAATAAATAATAATGAAAAATAATAAATAGAAGTGAACATCATTCAAATAATGAGTTGAAAGTGCAAACTACGATGTAAGTGTAGGAAGGACTGCTCCAGGAAAAGTGGGGTAGTGAAAAGTGCTGGATAAAAAATGACAAGGTGATGAAATAAAAAATATATATATGTGTGATAGCCAGCTAAGATGCTGGCGAGCATGTGAAAAAGTGCTTGTTCAAAAAATGTGTAAAATAGTGTGTGATGAGTGCCAACAAGTGCAAAGGCGTGTGGAGAAGGTGAAAAATTGGCTAAACAATTATAGGTTATTAGATCAAATCATCTAGTTTACCTTGTACAGCGAATGTAGCTTGTATAGGTTGAAAGTTATTTGTTGTTAAGACCTGACAGCTGATAGGCAAGAGAGGTAAAAACTCAAGAACCGAGGGAGGATGTGTGCAGTGTCGTCCGTCCTAGCCTGTGTGAGTTCATGTTGTAACTCCCAGGCAGAAGGTCATTGATATATGCCTAGGTGATGGCAATTAGGGTAATTGCACACAGGCGCCAACCCTCCTCCCCCTCCCCCTGGGTAGTAGGCGCCTGGGCCGTGGGTTAGACGGCCCAAAATGTGGCTCCCTCGGCGTCCCGGTAAGCTGGTATGCCCCGGCCACTGCCGTCATCTCTGCTGCAAAACGCGAGACGAGTGTACAGTACCAGCTGCTCAAGAAACTCTGAATTTCTTTGATGCAAATAATAAATTGTGTCAGGAGATAATGACAAGGACCCAGAAATATAACAAGGAGGTGTTTGACAACAGGAGGAGGGGGAAGCTTAACCTAGAACCCGGAGATCAAGTTTGGTTGTCCACCTTGAATTTGAAACTTGCATGCCCTTCTAAAAAATTGGGCCCTACATTTGTGGGCCCCTAAATTTGTGTACCCCCAGTAAAAAGGAAGATCAACAATGTGGCCTATGAATTAAAGCTACCAGAATCATTTTGGATACATCCAGTTTTCCATGTAGCCCTACTTAAGCCCACAGTTCCTGACCACTTTGCCGGCCGAAATACCAGTCCTCCTGAACCAGTACTCATCAATGGTGAGAAAGAATTCGAGGTTGAATCCATCCTGGATTGTAGGAAGAGACGTAACCAGGTCCAGTACCTGGTAAAATGGAAAGGGTATGGCCCAGAGGAGAACTCTTGGGAACCAGAGTCCAATATCCATGCTAAAAGACTGATTCTAGCCTTTAAAAAGTCCCACCCAAGAAAGATGGTTCAATTAGGGCAATTTCAAGAAAGGCTTTCCAGCAACCAGAGAGACAGAAGAATACCTGTGTGCAGGTTTCCCATTAGAAAAGCCGTTCGACGCATGTGCAATGGTGTGAATGATGGCGCGCATTCGCGCACAGGGACGCGCGCGCCTCGTGACAGCGCTTGGTGCCAAGATGCGCTATTTAAAGGAGACTGACGCCTTGCTGCCTTGCTGTCTGGTCTACAGCATTTCCTGAGACCCCTGCTACTTGTCTACTTTGCATATCTGATTCCTGTTGAACCGGCTTATTCCTGACTACCCTTGACTGCTGCCCGCCTCTGATCCTGGCTTGTCCTGACTTCGCTTCTGCGTCTCCTTCGGCCTGCTTGTCTGCCTGCTACCAACCCGGCTAGTACCTTGAGTCCTCTTTGGCATCTGTTCCAGTGCATGATCTGCCTGCCAGTGTATGACCCGGCCTGCCTGCACCTGCTTGTGTTCTGAACTACAGAACACCTCCCTACTGTCTGCTGTATCCAGTGACCAGTCTGATCCCGCCTCCCGCCAGACTACTGTTCCAGCCTTCTACCTGCTGCAAGTCTCCTCTCAAGTCGCATCGGAGGTCCGGACCAGCCCCTGCATCAGCTAACCTGTCAGGCACTTGTGCCCCTTTGCACTCCCGAGCTCCTGTCTGCACTATCAGGGGTTCTCGAGTCAGAGGTATACGAGAGGCCGCTCCCTGCATACTGGGCTCAACCACCAGGTACTTGACAGACATGTTTATTATTTTAAAAAAAAAAAATCTAAAGTTTACAACTACTTTAATACTTACACAAGTCCTTTGGTGCATTCTGTTGTGATCCTATTAACACCAAATGCTCAAGCTCTGAAGAAGGGGGAGGCTTTCCTCCCCCAAACACGTTGGCTGTATTTTAATCTTTAACAGATAAGTTCACTTTTTAGAAAAAAAATACTAAATGCACATTTCTTTTTTGCAAGTAAAAAAAAAATGTGCATTTATTTACTTATAAGTGGGGGTCGGCAACCCGTTGATCTGCAAAGACATCCCGCTGTTGTCGAGTCTGCGACTCGGTCCTTGCTCCAGAGCGGCACATGCGCACGCCCACGCAACTCCAGGCTGCAGAGGCAGTCCCCGCCCCTTGCATACATGAACACGCTCAGGCGGGTTCGGGCTCTTCTCCGAACACGCCCCTTGCCACCGGCCCTTCTCACTGATCCAAGGGAAGGTGAGAGAGGCGGCAGGGTTCAGGGCCACTGCACCTTGCCTGCGCCACTCTGCATATAAAACTTCTTTAAATTCCAGCCCTCCTGCCACTTCAGCCCTCCTGATCCCCCCAATACCATACCATCCTGATCCCCCCAATACCATGCCCTCCTGATTCCCCCCAATACCATACCCTCCTGACCCCCCCAATACCATACCCTCCCCCCACCCCACCCCTACTGACACCCCAGCCCTCCTGCCACCCCAGCCCTCCTGCCACTCCAGTCCTACTGACACCCTCAATACCATACCCTCCCGATTCCCCCCCAATATCATACCCTCCCGCCACCCCAGCCCTCCTGCCACTCCTGTCCTATTGACACCCCAGCTCTCCTGCCACCCTAGCCCTCCTGCCACTCCAGCCCTACTGACACTCTAGCCCTCCTGACACCCCAGCCCTTCTGATCCATCAGTCCTCCTGATCTCCCCAATACTATACCCTCCTGTCCCCACAGTGCCATGCCCTCTTGAGACCCCAGCCCTCCTGATCCCCCAGTACTGTGCCCTCTATATCTTCCAGTACCATACTCTGCTGACACACCCCCCCCCCCCGCCGTACCTGACTCCCCTATACCTTGCCCTCCTGACCTCCCTGTACCATGCCCTCCTGGCCCCTACCATACATGTTACTGACCTCTGTACGCCACCCTACATGCTACCGACTTTTGTACGCTGCCCTACATCCTACCGTCCTCTGTATGCCGCCCTACATTCTACCGTCCTCTGTACACCGCCCTACATCCTACCGATCTCTGAATGCCACCATACATCCTACTGACCTCTGTACGCTGCCCTACATAGTTACAGATTTACATAATGATTAGGGATGAGCCATAGGGATGTCCCCGTGCATCAGACATACTATAGACACCCCCCAGGTACGAAATTTAAAGGAATATTTCACTTTTATTGTTTCACTTTAAGCATTATTAAAATCACTGCTCCCGAAAAAACAGTAGGCTGTTCGTAAAAATTAGGAACAGTGGTCTGGCAATTGCTTGACTGAGTTCCCAAAGGAAGCCATCTGGTCCCGGTGACTTATTAATGTTAAGTTTTCCAAGTCTATTTCTAATTCTGTCCTTTCTTAGCCATGAGGGTGCTTCCTGAGATGTGTCATGAGGATAAACACTGCAGTTTTGGTTATTGAAGCACCCCAATTCCCTTGTGAAGATTGAAGAGAAGAATAAATTCAATACCTTTGCCATCTTCCCATCCAGTGGTGGCTGATGCTCAAAATTTTTGGGGGGCCCAAACAAACTGAAAAATTCTGAAAAAAAACCCCATCAATTGCAGCCTCACTGTACTGTCAATCGCAGCCACTGTGCCATCAAACACAGCCACTGTGCCCATCAATTGCCACCACTGTACCATCAGACGCAGCCACTGTGCCCATCAAACGCTCCCACTGTGCCATCAAACTCTGCCACTGTGCCATCAAATGCAGCCTCACTGTGCCCCATCATATGCTCCCACTGTGCCCCATCAAACGCAGACACAGTGCCATATCAAATGCTGCCAGTGTGCCCGCCGTCTGTACTTACCCTGTCTCGGTGGCGGTGGGACAGCTCCTCGATGTTTTCTCCCATCCTCTTTTCCCGTCCTCTGCTATGATTGGACGCCTGATAGGTGTCCAATCATAGCGCCTGTTGTTTCAGCCAATCAGGTAACAGGTCTGAGCACCTGATTGGCGGAGATGCGTTTAGTGTTAGGAAAGCGAATATTCATTTGCTTTTCTAACACAGCAGAGTGACCGGCGAGCGCCCAGCCTGGTGCTCGCAGGTCACCTTTTTTTACTCCTATTAGAGCCTATGGCTTTAATCTGGTGCTAATCTGGTGTAATTCAGCAGCAGCGGCCATAGATAGATTCATGCAATGCATGAATCTATCTATTGGTGATAGAGGGGTGGCTGGAGAGAGGGAGCAGCGCCGTGCGCCCTTATGGACGCACTGCCACTGTTCCCATCCTTTGTAACCAGATTTCCTTCCTCATTCTTTATGGGGCCAATATGGTCTGTCCCTCCTTTTTTACTTAATACTTAAAGAATTTCTAGGGTTTTTTTTTTTTTGCTCTCCTCCGCTATGTGTCTTTTGTGTTCTATCTTTTTTTTTTTTAAAGATTTTATTTGCCAAATGTTCATACAAGTTATCAAAATGCAATAAACAGATATCGTAGACTCTGAGATATATCAAATTTCACAATAATGGCATGTACAATAAGGATTGTTATGTTTATTATTCAGCTCTATGGCTTGTCTTGTTTTTTATACATTTGGCTGCTCTTTTTTGAAACCAAAACTAAACTCTGTCTAAACAGAAGTACATTAGGAAAAAAAACTTACGTTTCTATAGATAAGGTCTATATTGTTCATACAGTACTTCAAAAACCGGAGGGAAGTTTCCCTCATAAACATTTGTGCTGTGTGCTGAAGTTTTTCTCCCCACGAAATCTCTTAATTGTCGTACTAGATATGTATTTATCTTGTGCAGTTACATGTCAGATTGTAGCGTGTTTTCAGAGTTAATCCATTTTCCCCAAATTTTAATAAATTTTTTGGTTGATCCTCTGGACCCATGTGTCATTTTATACATGTTGATGTTAGCATTAACTAATCCTTTCCAGGCGTTCAATGTAAGACATTCTCCTCTATCCAGTGAAGTGCAATTAGTTTCCTTACGTAGTAAAACAGCAATCTTAGTAGTGTTCTCATATTATTGCTCATAACCTCATCTTCTATAACCCCTAACAGTCCGAGAAGGGGGCTACATATGTTTGGTATATCCAAGGTGTCAGCAATAAATTGGGTCACCTGTGACCATAATGGTCTTACCCTGTCACATTTCCATACCATATGTAAAAAAGAGCCTTCTGCTGTCAAGCATTTATGACAAATGGGGTGCTCCTTTCGTCCCATTTTATATAGTCTAAGAGGGGTATAGTACATTTGATGTGAGTATCTAAGTTGTATCAGCTTGTCTCTGGCAGAAATAACCGTATGATGCAAGGACTCCCTCCCATTGTTCCTCTGTAATTTCTGGTATAATCTCCACCCACTTTTCTCTAAGTTTTCTTTCTTTAGGGTTCACTCTCTCTGCTAGTGTATTGTAGTATGTAGATATTCGTTTTGTATGGTCTGGATCGGCAAGTCATTTTTCCAGCTTAGAGTTCTCCATTGACACCGGTCCAGCTCCAAACTGAGCATGAGCAGCATGTCTTAGTCTGGTGAACTGGTATTTCCATGTCTCCGGAACATTCAGTTATCTTCTCAGCTGTGGAAAGGATTTAAGCTCCCCATTAACATATACAGTCAGGTCCATAAATATTGGGACATCAACACAATTCTAATTTTTTTGGCTCTATACACCACCACAATGGAGTTGAAATGAAACAAACAAAATGTGCTTTAACTGCAGACTTTCAGCTTTAATTTGAGGTGAACGGTGTAGGAATTACAAAATGTTTGTATATGTGCCTTCCACTTTTTAAGGGACCAAAAGTAATGAAACAATTGCCTGCTCAGCTGTTCCATTGCCAGGTGTGTTTGTCCCTCTTATCCCATTTACAAGGAGCAGATAAAAGGTCCAGAGTTCATCTCAAGTGTGCTATTTGCATTTGGAGTCTGTTGCTGTCAACTCTCAATATGAGATCCAAAGAGCTGTCACTATCAGTGAAGCAAGCCATCATTAGGCTGAAAAAACAAAACAAACCCATCAGAGAGATAGCAAAAACATTAGGTGTGGCCAAATCAACTGTTTGGAACATCCTTAAAAAAAAAAGAACGCACCGGTGAGCTCAGCAACACCAAAAGACCCGGAAGACCTCGGAAAACAACTGTGGTGGATGACTGAAGAATTCTTTCCCTGGTGAAGAAAACACCCTTCACAACAGTTTGCCAGATCAAGAACACTCTCCAAGTGGTAGGTGTATGTGTGTCAAAGTCAACAATCAAGAGAAGACTTCACCAGAGTGAATACAGAGGGTTCACCACAAGATGTAAACCATTGGTGAGCCTCAATAACAGGAAGGCCAGATTAGAGTTTGCCAAACAACATCTAAAAAAGCCTTCACAGTTCTGGAACAACATCCTATGGACAGATGAGACCAAGATCAACTTGTACCAGAGTGATGGGAAGAGAAGAGTATGGAGAAGGAAAGGAACTGCTCGTGATCCAAAGCATACCACCTCATCAGTGAAGCATGGTGGTGGTAGTGTCATGGGCATGTATGGCTGCCAATGGAACTGGTTCTCTTGTATTTATTGATGTGACTGCTGACAAATGCAGCAGGATGAATTCTGAAGTGTTTCGGGCAGTATTATCTGCTCATATTCAGCAAAATGCTTCAGAACTCATTGGACGGAGCTTCACAGTGCAGATGAACAATGACCCAAAGCAAATTGCGAAAGCAACCAGAGTTTTTTAAGGGAAAGAAGTGGAATGTTATGCAATGGCCAAGTCAATCACCTGACCTGAATCCGATTGAGCATGGATTTCACTTGCTGAAGACAAAACTGAAGGGAAAATGTCCAAAGAACAAGCAGGAACTGAAGACAGTTGCTGGTGATGTCTATGCATTCCAGACTTCAGGCTGTAACTGCAAAGGATTTGCAACCAAGTATTAAAAAGTGAAAGTTTGATGGATGATTGTTAATCTGTCCCATTACTTTTGGTTCCTTAAAAAGTGGGAGGCACATATACAAACTGTTGTAATTCCTACACCATTCACCTGATTTTGATGTAAATACCCTCAAATTAAAGCTGAAAGTCTGCAGTTAAAGCACATTGTGTTTGTTTCATTTCAAATCCATTGTGGTGGTGTATAGAGCCAAAAAGATTAGAATTGTGTCGATGTCCCAATATTTATGGACCTGACGGTAACTGATATAGGTATGTGAGCCCATACCTGGCCCATCTGAATCCATCTTCTAAACAGAAAAATTCCTTTAGGCAAGGGTTAAACCATAGCGGAGCATTAGGGGACAGGTGAAGAGGATTGTCCAGTATATGTTTTATACAGATCCCCAATATCCGTTTAGCAGATTTGAGTATCTCTCTACCCCCTTCAGTGGGGACCTCTCCCCTAAAAAAGAAGTTTAGTAAGGTTTCATATGAAGTTACTGCTGCTGCTTCCACTGCAACTGCACCATTGTTTAACTGTGGGAACATTCGCCAGTGATAAATACTAATGGGATGCTAAGTAGTATAGGCGTAGGTCAGGTACTGCCAAACCCCCCCTCCAAACTGGTAATTGTAGTATTTCCAGGGAGACCCTAGCTGCCTTATTGCCCCATAGGAAAGATGTCAATAGGGAATTGATATGTTTGAATATTTTGTTCGGGATATATTTTGGGCCATTGGAGAGTACCATATATACTCGAGTATAAGTTGATCTGAGTATAAGTCGAGGCCCTAATTTACCACAAAAAAATGGGAAAAACTTATCGACCCGAGTATAAGACGAGGGTGAGAAATGCAGCAGCTACTGTAAGTGGAAAAAGAGGGTCAACAATGCCCATCTGCAGCTGTATACCTCCCTGTGTCCTGTGCATGTGTCCTCTGTATATGTGCATGTGTCATGTGTCCTGTGTATATGTGCATGTGTCATGTGTCCTGTGTATATGTTCATGTGTCCTGTGCATGTGTCCTGTGTATATGTGCATGTGTCATGTACCTGTGTCCTGTGTATATGTGCATGTGTCATGTGTATATGTGCATGTGTCCTGTGTATATGTGCATGTGTCATGTGTCCTGTGTATATGTGCATGTGTCCTGTACCTGTGTCCTGTGCATGTGTCCCTGTGTATGTGTGCATGTGTCCTGTGTATGTGTGTATGTGTCCTGTGTATGTGTGCATCCTATGTGTGTCCTGTGCATGCCTCCGTGTGCCGCTCTGCATCCACCGATCAGCGTGTGCTATTATTATTCGGCAGCCATTCACTGTTCAAAAGCCGCGCCTCCTCCTCGTCCGTGATAGGCAGGAAACTCCATTTCCCAGCAGTCAGCCTATCAGGGACATTCTCTCATCCTCATACCATGGATGAGGATGAGAGAATGTCCGTGATAGGCTGCTGGGAAATGGAGTTTTGCACAGACGAGGAGGAGGCGCGGCTTTTGAACAGTGAGAGGCTGCCGAATGGTATGTAGCACACGCTGGCCGCCGTCTGCCTGCATGACACACTGATCATGTAGGCCGACGGCGGTGACTCGAGTATAAGTCGAGGGGGGCACTTTCAGCCCAAAAAAAAGGGCTGAAAATCTCGACTTATACTCGAGTATATACAGTACATACAAACATTTCGGGAGCAAGATCATTTTAAATAAATTGGCTCTGCCATAGAGTGTAAGTGGTAGATCTTTCCACTTCTGTATCCTATCACTAAACGCTCTAATTATGGGCCATAAATTGGCTTTAATGAATGAATCTACGGGCAATTGGACATTATTCCCAAGTATTTAAACTCCTCTACAATGGCCAAAGGGCACTGGGCTGGAAGGGTTAAGTCTGGTTGTGGATCCAGCGGAAAAAGGACTGACTTGGTCCAATTGACTCGGAAGCCAGAAAAATCTCCAAACTCCCGAATCAGGGAGACTGTTGTGTCTATTGACGCATCAAAGTCTCTCAAATATAGGAGCATGTCGTCCGCGTATAGCGATACGCGTTCTTCTAGGTCCCCAATCAGGCATCCCTGTAGAATGTCATTGGTTCTGTGTAGCAATAACTCACGGTGGAGCTGCTGATTTATTATCGGGCCTGTTCTCTGATCTCTTCACCCCTCTTAACTCCTTCAATCCCCTTGACACAGCTGTAGTGCAGTGTTGTAGTGACACTATTACCAACTTTAGCTCACAATATACACATATATATATATATACCTCTACCTGGGTGCTTGTAACTCCACCTGCAGGAGAAAAACAACACTGCACGCAAACTTCTGTAATAACCAAAATAACTTCTTTTTACTTAAATGATATATGTATATAAAAGTTATTACAGTGGCTACACTATCACACCAACGTAGTGCAACCGTATAGTAAATAGTTATGACAGTCTTTGTACACATACACAGATATTCCTAAATATATATACACACAGGACCTTCCTGAAAAGTCCCCTTATTGATGTGTCTCCAGGTGGGACTAGTGTTCAAAGTGAGATTGTTTTAGCTTTGGACACCTTCCCACCTCCAGCACACTGTAGCAAGCGCAAAGACACAAAAATGTGACTGTCCCACAACATATATATATACCAGGGAGCTCCCCCTGCTTTAAACCGTAAAGTCACTATCCTTTATAACTAGATGCAGGGCCCTGCAATAGAAGAGATAGTCCTGACGTCTTCAATCTTCGCTAGCTATAAATCAGTATTTGTAATCCACAGAGAGTTCTTCTGAAGTGTTGCGCAGTGCAAGGTGATACACAAAGGCAATTATAATCAAGCAAATTGATTCAGTGTTCTTACTTGAAGAAGACAGACATCTAGTATCAGTTCCTGGATATTGAAGTCTGTGTAAGTGTAATGCTTTCCAACTAAATTGTTCCGTGGGACTATCAGTCCCAGCAACTCTCTGTAACAGCTCTCTATATGTGTAATGTTGAACAAACTTCTGGGCGTTAACCCTCTCACCGCACCGGACCCGGACAGATGAATGTCTCCGTTTCAGCAGTTCTCAGTCCATACGGAGCCACCACCACACTGTCACGCCGCTCCGTTCACTAACGACCAGGAGTCCTCGGATTACCTCCTCCACGGGTCAATGTGATCAATAGCAGGATCCTTGCTGCTGTTCCGCTCCTTTACAAGGTAGGCCGCAACCCTGTGGGACACACACACCCACAGAGTTCTGCTGGCAGGCCATGCATCCCAGGAACAAGAGACCAAAGATGGCTGCTCCCAGCCCTTTTATATCCTCCCCACAATACAGTTCAGTTCTCCTCTGGTCCATGAGCATTGTGGGTAGGTCATAGTTAATGTCCAGAAGTAAACAATCAATCAATAAAATCTCCTAGGAGTAGTAATGGACCTCGTGCAATCAATACAGCTTCCTTGATAATATTATCTAATATTGGGAAGGAGAACGGGGGTGGAACATAGACACATACCAACGTTAAAGACACATTATACATTCGGCACACCAAAATAGCATATCTACCATTTGGATCCAGCTTGACCTGTAATATGTGCGCTGCAGTCATTTTGGTGACCAGAATAGCAACACCTCTAGAGTACGTGGAGTATTCAGCATGAAGTACCGTATTTATCGGCGTATAACACGCGCCGGCGTATAACACGCACCCCAAGTTTAGGAGGGAATTTTAAGGAAAAAAACTTTTAGGAGTAAAGTTTAAGGAAGAAAAACTTACATTAAAATGCCCATCAATGCAGCGTTATCTGTGTCCATCTGCAGCCTTGTCAGTGTCAGTGCAGCCTTGCTCCAGTGTCTATTGCAGCCTTGTCAGTGCAGCTTTGCCCCAGTGCAGAATTGTCAGTGCAACTTTGTCAGTGCAGCTTTGCCCCAGTGCAGAATTGTCAGTGCAGCCTTGTCAGTGCAGCTTTGCCCCAGTGCAGAATTGTCAGTGCAGCCTTGCCCCAGTGTCCATTGCAGCCTTGTCAGTGCAGCTTTGCCTCAGTGCAGCCTTGCCCCAGTGCAGCTTTGCCCCAGTGCAGCCTTGTGGGATCACCGCGATCCCTGCCGACATACACAGCCGTGTGTAAATTCAAATATGGCGCCGACACTGCAGGGACTCGGCGGAGCCGAGATACACATACCCGAGTGTCCTCGGCTTTTCTCTGCGCCGCTTACAGTCCCGCCCAGTCCCGCCCTATGATGGACATCACACAGGTCCAATGGCGGGACTGGGCGGGACTGTAAGCGGCGCCGAGAAAAGCCGAGGACTCTCGGGTATGTGTATCTCGGCTCCGCCGAGTCCCTGCAGTCTCGGCGCCATATTTGAATTTACACACGGCTGTGTATGTCGGCGGCGATCGCGGCAATTGCCGCGATCGCTCCGATCACACAAAATTGGCGGGGATCGGCCTATAACACGCACCCACGATTTTCCCCTGATTTTCAGGGGAAAAAGTGCGTGTTATATGCCGATAAATACGGTACTCTCATTACATTAGCTTTTTTCAATGCCATAACCTTAGATCCCTGCAAATGTGTTTCTTGCAATAATATGATATGGGGTTTATACCTTTTTATGAAATCAAAGATGAGAGATCTCTTAATCTTTGAATTCATACCATGTACATTCCATGACAATAATGCTATCTTACCCACCATTTATATGTAGAGGAAATTGATGTAGTATATCTGGGGGTAACTGCTTGTTGTGGGTCAGATCCTGATTGACCATACCTCCTGTGGGGAGAGAACAAAACATACCAGCAGCACACAGCACAAACCAACACTTAACATTAACATGGACCCCTCCCATCCCACCCTGCACACAACGCCAACTTGTTGTGTGCCTGACTCCCATAACCATAAGGAAGAAAAATTAAAGTGACCTTGGGGGGTCACAGGTCTCTAATAAGATCAGAAACATCACATAATTATTGGTGGTGTGTCATGTAAAAGTTGAATATCTACCAACTCAAAGAACCTGAGATAGTCCAGCTAGGAGCTAGCTGACAAGAGAGGAGAGAGAACTCACAGTCCACGTGCACTCACAGCCCACTTGTACTCACAGCTCACGTGTACTCACAGTCCACGTGCACTCACAGCCCACGTGTACTCACAGTCCAGTCCTCAGTCCACACAGATACACACAACACTCAGGTACTCACAATACACAGGTACTCCCAACACTCCCAATACTGAGGTACTCCCAACACGCACAATACTCAGGTACTCCCAATACCCAGCTACACACAATACTGAGGTACACACAATACACAGATACACACAATACTCAAGTACACACAATACTCAGGTACTCACAATACTCAGGCACACACAGCCTCTGTGCTGTCCCCTGCCGGCACTTGCCAAGTACGTTCCCAGCTCTCCTTTAGTATGGAGGCTCTTCTCAGAGCTGACAGTTGCTTCCCTAGATTCAGAACCTGGGCTTCCAGGGAAACAATGTGCTTACATTTTGCACACCAGTATTCGCCCATCGATCAGATGATCAAAGAACGCATACATGCCGCAAGATGTACAGCGAGTCGCATCTCCACACCCGCCGGGCATCGTACCTACTAATTAAATGAGGATTGGGGATTATACCGTCCAAATTAACAACTAGCTTCCTGACACTAATACTCAACAATACACAGGTATTCAACAATACAATACACAGGTACTCACAAACCACGTGTACTCACAGTCCACGTGCACTTGCAGTCCACATGCACTCACAGTCCACGTGCGCTTGCAGCTCATGTGTACATACAGTCCACGTACACTCACAGCCCATGTGTACTCGCAGTTCACATGCTCTCACAGCCCGCATGTACTCGCAGTCCATGTGCACTCGCAGCCCACATGACATACAGTCCATGTGCACTTGCAGCCACCGTGTACTCGCAGTCCATGTGCACTCGCAGCGCACGTGTACTCACAGCCCACATGTACTCACAGCCCATGTGCACTCGCAGCCCATGTGTACTCACAGTCCACGTGCACTCACGGCTCATGAGTACTCACAGTCCAGTCCACAGTCCACACAGATACACACAATACTCAGGTACTCACAATACACAGGTACTCCCAAAATTCTCAATACTCAGGCACTCCCAATACCCAGGTACACACAATACCCAGGTACACACAATACTTAGGTACTCCCAATACTCAGGTACACACAATACTCAGGTACTCACAATACCCAGGTACCCACAATACTCAGGTACACACAATTCTCAGGTACTCACAATACTCAAGTACACACAGTTCTCAGGTACTCACAATACTCAGGTACTCACAAAACTCAGGTACACACAATACTCAGGTACACACAATACCCAGGTACTCACAATACTCAGGTAATTACATACACTGTCAGGTTTTGTAGTTTGTGTCTCTGTGTCCCACTGCACTGCCTCCCCTTGTTATCTGAAACTAGCAGTCAGTCAGTCAGTCAGTCAGTCACCTTCAGTGCCGCCGCTTCACTGATCAGCCTCACACTCTCCCTCTGATCTGCACTTCACTTACCCGCCAACTCTCCCTGTCAGCCTTCCACCTCCCGGTCCCGGGGGATGTCCTCCCACCTCCTCTGTCCGCGTCTGTGGGGTGATTACTGTCCTCAGTACACCCGCTCCTGCACCATGATGTCCCGCTCTGCCGCCGATGTAGGTCCCCGGGTCACCCGCTGCCGCTCTCGGTCGTGAGGGGGTCCGGTCCAGTCGGGGGGTCCGTCTGCCACGCTGCTGCTCTCGGGGGTGGGGGGGTCTGGTCCAGTCCTCTGCTCGCTGCTCACACACTCCCTCTCACTCCAGGACCCAGAGAGCTGAACCAGAAGGAGGAAGTGCCGAACGCCGAGATCATCCCGATCTCCGCCAAAGCTCGGTTCCTTTAGCTTTTGGGAAATAATAAATGGTGAAACGGAATTAGACTATGTGGAGTCTCTCTTCCTATGTCCTTGGATTTCGGAGGTCCCTATAAAGATATCTGGATTGAACATATTACAGGATGCTGATTGAGGCCTGATAACCTTTGGGTTCTGGTGAGTAGGGATGAGCCGAACACCCCCCGGTTCGGTTCGCATCAGAACATTTGAACGGACCAAAAGTTTGTGTGAACTTTCGAACCCCGTTAAAGTGCATGGGACTCGAACGTGAGAAATCAAAAGTGCAAATTTTAAAGGCTAATATGCAAGTTATTGTCCTTAATAGGGTTTGCGGACTTGGGTCCTGCCCCAGGGTACATGTATCAATGCAAAAAAAGTTTTAAAAACTGCCATTTTTTCGGGAGCAGTGATTTTAATGATGCTTAAAGTAAAAAAATAAAAGTGAAATATTCCTTTAAATATCGTGCCTGGGGGGTGTCTATAATATGCCTGTAAAGTGGCGTGTGTTTCCCGTGTTTAGAACAGTCTCTGCTTAAAATGACATTTCTAAAGGAAAAAAAGTCATTTAAAACTGCTTGCGGCTTTAATGTCATGTCTGTTCCTGGCAATATGGATGAAAATCATTGAGAAACTCCCCCCCCCCCAGTCCATTACCAACCCCTTTGGTTCTTGTATGATATTAAGGGGAACCCTGCACCCAAATAAAAAAAAGGAAAGGCGTGGGGCCCCCAGGCCCTATATAAACTGATCAGCAGTATACAGGCGGTGCAAACAAGACAGGGACTGTAGGTTTGTTCTTAAGTAGAATCTGTTTGTAATTTTGAACTGGTACATTTTTTACGTGTAGCTCCAGCCAAAAAATCTATTTTTAAGCTTTTTGAAAAACATAGGGAAGGATTATCACCCCTGTAACATTTGTTTTGCTGTCTGTGCACCTGTTCAGAAGATTTCACCTCACTTTTTGTCCCAGTGACAATTTGATTTTGAAAATTTGGGGTTTTTAGTGAAACAAGGAACTCTTACAGGAGAGAATTTATTTTCCTAGGGGTAGATTTCCTCTCATTTCCTGTTGTCTCCTTCCGTTTGCAAGTAGGAGTCGTTTGTAAGTTGGATGTTTGAAAGTAGGGGCCTGCCCTCTGTACTCTGCAGAAATTTGGGCCTTAGGTGTTGGTGTTGCCACAACACTGTAAGCCCTCACAGTTACTCTTGGTGGGCGCAGGAACGGGCCCAGCTGTGAAATATTAGATCAAGAATAGTAATTACATGTCCCTGTTGAACAGGGTCAGAAAAATTGGGCCTTTGGTGGTGGACGGTGTGGTGGTGTTGCCACAACACTGTAAGGCCTCACAGTTACTCTTGGTGGGCTCAGGAACGGGCCCTGCTGTGAAATATTAGATTAAGAATTGTAATTACATGCCCCTGTTGAACAGGGGATGAAAAATTGGGCCTAAGGCACTGTTGCTGGTGCCACACCACTGCAACCCCTCACAGATACTCTAGTTGTAGCGCAGGAATGAGCCCTGCTGCAAAGTATTGCATCAAAAATTGTAATTACACGCCCCTGTTAAACAGGGGCTGAAAAATCGGGCCTTAGGCACTGGTGCCACAACACTGCAATCCCTCACAGATACTCTAGTTGGAGCGCAGGAATGAGTCCTGCTGCAAAGTATTGCATCAAAAATTGTAGTTACACTCCCCTGTTAAACAGGGGCAGAAAAATTGGGCCTTAGGCACTGGTGCCACAACACTGCAACCCCTCACAGATACTCTAGTTGGAGCACAGGAATGAGCCCTGCTGCAAAGTATTGCATCAAAAATTGTAATTACACACCTCTGTTAAACATGGGCAGAAAAAATGGGCCTTAGCCACTGGTGGTGGTGCCCAGAACCAAAAATGTTCTTACAAGCTATCAGCATGAACATTGAGGAGGAAGAGGATAGTCACTCAGCATAACAGGATAGTCACTCAGCATCAGCATAGGCAGTCTTGAAGGGATCTCACGTTAAAAAAAAAATTATTTGGTTACATCAGCATCAGGTGCTTGGTAGCTGGTGATCCAAGACCAATTCATTTTTATGAAGGTCAGCCAATCGACCGATTTGGTGGACAGGGGCACCCTGTGATTGGTTACAAAGCCTTCAGCAGCACTGTATGTGTGTTCCGAAAGGACAGGCCAGTAGCTCAATTGCATACTGTGCAAGCCCTGGCCAGTGATCCATCCTCAAGACCCAGTAACCCAGAGGATTTTCAGTGGGAAAGGTGTCCATGTCTGATCTTGCCGCTAGGTATTCCTGCACCATGTAAATCAGATGCTGGCGATGGTTGCTGGAACCAATCATACCTTGGGGCTGCGGACTAAAAAATTGTCTGAACGCATCGGTCAGACGGCCACCTTCTCCACCGCTCCTTCTGTGACTGACCAAAGCCTCAGCAACACGTTGTCCAGGACCAGGAATTTGTAACCTCCCAGGCTCTGGAAACGCGTTGCACAAACCTTTCTACAAGAAATCCCGAAGATGTTTCATCCTCTCCTCCCTCTGTGATGGCAAGATAAGGTCCACAACCTAACCTTCGTAACGTGGATCAAGGAAGGTTGCCAGCCAGTAATGATCCCTCTCCTTGATACCACGAATACGAGGATCCTTCCACAGGCTTTGCAGGATCAGGGAGGCCATGCAGCATAGGTTTGCTGAGGCATTCGGTCCAGAGTCCTCTGGGTCACTAAGGATGACATGATCCACAGCCACTTCCTCCCAGCCACGTACAAGTCCATGGGTTTCTTGGGACTGTAAATGATCCCTTGAAGACTTCTGTTAATGCTGAGTGCTAGGCTACACCTCCATGCTAACACAATCCTCCTCCTTGTCCTCTTCCTGTGTGATCAGCGGGCCAGCAGGAACACTGTCTGGATAAAGGGGGCCTTGAGAGGTAAGGAAGTCCTCCTCTTCCTCCCTTTGTTCTGCCTCAAGTGCCCTGTCTATTATTCCACGCAGCGTGTGCTCCAACAGGTGGACAAGAGGGACAGTGTCACTGATGCATGCACTGTCACTGCTCACCATCCTCGTGGCCTCCTCAAATGGTGACAGGACAGTGCATGCATCCCTGATCATGGCCCACTGGCATGGGGGAAAAAAACAAGCTCCCCTGACCCTGTCCTGGTGCCATAGTCGCACAGGTACTCATTGATGGCCCTCTGCTGCATGTGCAACCGCTGCAGCATGGCCAACTTTGAGTTCCACCTGGTGGGCATGTCACAGATTAGGCGGTTCTTGGGCAGCTTAAATTCCTTTTGGAGGTCAGCCAGCCGAGCACTGGCATTATATGACTGGTGGAAATGCACACAGACTTTCCTGGCCTGCCTGCACCACCAAGTTAAGGACGTGAGCCAAACAGGGCACATGAGTCAGTTGTCCCTGTCAGAGGGCAGAGAGAGGAGGTTGGTGCCATTGTTGCAAACCACCATTCCTGGCTTAAGCTGACGTGGCGTCAACCACCTCTGAGCCTGCAGAGCTGACAGAATCTCTGCCCCCGTATGGCTCCTGTCCCCCAAGCACACCAGCTCAAGCACCGCATGGCATCTTTTTGCCTGCGTGCTTGCATAGCCCCTTGAACAGAGCACCGCTGGTTCTGAGGACAAATCAGCACAGGAAGAGGCCATGGAGGAAGAAGAAGAGGAGGGGGTGGAGGAGAGAGGTGTGGCAGAATCACCACTAGTAGAATTTTGGAGGCGTGGTGGTGGACCAACCTCCAACACTACTGCACCCTGTCCTGCATCCTTCCCAGCTGCCAGCAGAGTCACCCAGTGCGCGGTGAAAGATAGGTAATGTCCCTGTCCATGCCTGCAGGACCATGAGTCAATGGTAATATGCACCTTACTGCTGACCGCCCTGTCCAGCAAGGCATAGACATTGCCTTCCACATACCGGTATAGAGCTGGAATCGCCTTCCGTGAAAAAAAGTGGCGTTTGGGAACCTGCCACTGAGGTACCGCACATTCCACAAACTCACAGAAGGGGGCAGAGTCTACCAACTGAAAAGGCAGCAGTTGAATTGCTAGCAATTTAGTCAAGCTAGCATTCAACTGCTGGGCATGTGGATGGCTGAGAGCGAACTTCTTTTGCCGGTGGAGCAACTGGGGTAGGGAAATCTGCCTGCTAGAATCAGACGTTGGTGTACTGATAGCAGATTGCCCGCAAGTACTTGGCAGTGGCACACCTAATTCTACACATTCATTCCTCTCAGTGCAGGTTTCTGAGAGGACTGAAGGTATAGTGGGGTTGGAGATCCCAGCTGATGAGGAGGATCAAGGAGAGGTCCGCCTTGTTCTTTGGTGTGGGTCTTTTAGGTAGTGTTGCCAACGGGTTGCATGGGAGCTCGACATATGTCTGATTAAGCATGTGGTGCCCAAGCGCTTGCTGTCTAGTCCACGCTTGATACGCTTCAGACATATGTTGCAAATAGCAGCGATGCAATCTGCTGCACATGTCTCAAAAAAGACGTGTGCAGCAGATTGGTCCCACACCAAAGAACTTTTGGAATAACGCGTGGAGTTACCAGCGCCCTGCACTTGCGGAGCTCTGCGGTGTGATGCAGTTGGTTGGCTGCCCTTAAGCTGGCCCCTGGAGGGCATCCTGCCTAGTTGGAGATGTGCCTCCTCCTCCTCCGCCTCCTCCTCCTCTCTCCAATCAGGTACCCACGTAGAGTCAGTGAGTTCATCATCCCCTCCCTCCTCGTCACTGGAGCAAACCTGGTAGTATGCTGCAGCTGGGGGAACATGACTGCCAGTTTGTTGTCCTTCTTGGGCAACCCCTCTCTCTGAGCTCACGTTACTGCCTTCCCTAAGCTGGGTACCATCATTGGAGCCTTCAAAACGCTGCGCCTCCTCCTGCAGCATGTACTCGACACTGTGGTCGAATAGTTCGGTGGACTCCCCTGGTGAGGCTAGGGAAGGAGTAACCAATGATGACCTCGAGTCCAAGGAATAGGCCGCTTTGGCACCTGCATTGGAAGCCAAGGTAGCCTGGGTGACAGAGGATGAGGAGGATGAGGACGGCTTGGTCATCCACTCTACCAACTCTTTGGCATGTTGTGGCTCAACATGGCCAGCTGCCGAGAAAAAAGACAAGTGTGCCCCATGGCCACGTGCTGATAGAGGATGCACCGTGTCCACGACCAGCACTGTTGCCTCTAGACACAGAGCCTGCTTGCCCTCTTATATTGGCCTGTGACTGTCTGCCTCTCCTTGTTGGCCTTCCAGACATATTGTCTTTGATGTATTGGAATAGGTACACAAGGAATGACCTGCAGTGAGATGTAGCTGCACAAAGCTGGGATGTATATATACTGATTATACTGCAGCTAGCTGAATCGCCTGCCTGCCTGTAGTATTATTAGGAAAAAATCAACAGGAATTGTCGGCAGTAGGGATGAGCCGAACACCCCCCTGTTCGGTTCGCACCAGAACTTGCGAACAGGCAAAAAATTTCTTCGAACACGCGAACACCGTTAAAGTCTATGGGACACGAACATGATTAATCAAAAGTGCTAATTTTAAAGGCTTATATGCAAGTTATTGTCATAAAAAGTGTTTGGGGACCTGGGTCCTGCCCCAGGGGACATGCATCAATGCAAAAAAAAAGTTTTAAAAACGGCCATTTTTTTGGGAGCAGTGATTTTAATAATGCTTAAAGTGAAACAATAAAAGTGTAATATTCCTTTAAATTTCGTACCTGGGGGGTGTCTATAGTATGCCCGTAGAGGGGCGCATGTTTCCCAGTCTGACAGCAAAATGACATCAAAGGAAAAAAAGTCATTTAAAACTACTCGCGGCTATTAATGAATTGCTGGTCTGACAATACACATAAAAGTTCATGGATAAAAAACGGCATGGGAATTACCCACAGGGGAACCCCGAACCAGAATTTAAAAAAAAAAATGACGTGGGGGTCCCCCTAAATTCCATACCAGGCCCTTCAAGTCTGGTATGGATATTAAGGGGAACCCCGGCTAAAATAAAAAAAATGGCGTGGGGTCCCCCTAAAAATCCATACCAGACCCTTATCTGAGCACGCAACCTGGCAGGCCGCAGGAAAAGAGGGGGGGACGAGAGAGCGCCCCCCCTCCTGAACCGTACCAGGCCACATGCCCTCAACATTGGGAGGGTGCCCCCCAAAACACGTAACAGGTGACCCCGCCCCCCTCTGAAGTCACGGGGAATGCCACAGGGAAGTCCCGTCAAGTCCCCGTGCCTCAGAGGGGGGCGGGGTTACCGGGTGCCCCCCGTCATTTAAGAACCATCAGAAGAGGAGAAGCGTCACACAGCGGGAGCCTCCCACCATGCCATCATAGATGCGGAGCGGCCCGAGGAGAAGAAGGGAAGAAGACGCCGCAGAGGAAGATGCTGGACAAGAACACCAGAGGAAGAACCAGAAGAAGATGGAGGAAGAAACCGAAGGAAGATAGAAGATAGAAGAAAGAAGAAAGAAGCATTTAAATAAAGGAATTGTCAAAAACTGTCTCTTGTCATTTTTAAAATTTTTGACAGTTTTTTTGTGAAATGGTAGGGGTACTTTTGTACCCCCTTACCATTTCACACAGGGGGGAAGGCCGGGATCTGGTGGTCCCCTTGTTAAAGGGGGCTTCCAGATTCCGATAAGCCCCCCGCCCGCAGACCCCCACAACCACTGGGCAAGGGTTGTGGGCATGGGGACAAGGTGTTTTGGGGGCTACCCCAAAGCACCCTCCCAATATTGAGGGCATGTGGCCTGGTACGGTTCAGGAGGGGGGCTCTCTCGTCCCCCCCTCTTTTCCTGCGGCCTGCCAGGTTGCGTGCTCGGATAAGGGTCTGGTATGAATTTTTTGGGGGGACCCCACGCCATTTTTTTTTTATTTTGGCGCGGGGTTCCCCTTAAAATCCATACCAGACCTGTAGGGTCTGGTATAGATTTCGAGGGGGACCCCACGCCATTTTTTTTTTACATTTTTGGCGGGGTTCCCCTTAATATCCATACCAGACCTGAAGGGCCTGGTATGGAATTTAGGGGGACCCTGACGTCATTTTTTTTTTAAATTTTGGTTCGGGGTTCCCCTGTGGGGAATTCCCATGCCGTTTTTATCAATGAATTTTTATGTGTATTGTCGGACTGGCAATTCATTAATAGCCGCGAGTAGTTTTAAATGACTTTTTTTCCTAAACACGGGAAACATGCGCCCCATTACAGGCATACTATAGACAACCCCCAGGTATGAAATTTAAAGGAATATTACACTTTTATTGTTTCACTTTAAGCATTATTAAAATCACTGCTCCCGAAAAAACTGCAGTTTTTAAAACTTTTTTTTGCATTGATCCATGTCCCCTGGGGCAGGACCCAGGTCCCCAAACACTTTTTATGACAATACCATGCATATAAGCCTTTAAAATTAGCACTTTTGATTTCTCCCATAGACTTTTAAAGGGTGTTCCGGGGCTTTCGAATTTGCCGTGTACACCCCAAATTGTTCGCTTTTCAGCGAACTGGCAAACAGCCGATGTTCGAGTCGAACATGAGTTTGACTCGAACCCGAAGCTCATCCCTAGTCAGCAGTGAGCTTTAGCTGCACATTGTGCCCAGTATACAGTACACTAATATACTGCAGCCAGCTGCTTGCCTGTGGTGTTATTAGGAAGAGAACACCAGCAATTGTCTGCAGTTAGCTTTAGTTGCACACTGTGCACAGGATACAGTACACTGACTGAAAATACTGCAGCTGCCTGCCTGTAGTATTATTAGGAAGAGAACACCAGCAATTGTCTGCAGTTAGCTTTAGTTGCACACTGTGCACAGGATACACTACACTGACTGAAAATACTGCAGCTGCCTGCCTGTGGCATTATTAGGAAGAGAACACCAGCAATTGTCTGCAGTTAGCTTTAGTTGCACACTGTGCACAGGATACAGTACACTGACTGAAAATACTGCAGCTGCCTGCCTGTAGTATTATTAGGAAGAGAACACCAACAATTGTCTGCAGTTAGCTTTAGTTGCACACTGTGCACAGGATACAGTACACTGACTGTAAATACTGCAGCTGCCTGCCTGAGGTATTATTAGGAAGAGAACACCAGCAATTGTCTGCAGTTAGCTTTAGTTGCACACTGTGCACAGGATACACTACACTGACTGAAAATACTGCAGCTGCCTGCCTGTGGTATTATTAGGAAGAGAACACCAGCAATTGTCTGCAGTTAGCTTTAGTTGCACACTGTGCACAGGATACAGTACACTGACTGAAAATACTGCAGCTGCCTGCCTGTAGTATTATTAGGAAGAGAACACCAACAATTGTCTGCAGTTAGCTTTAGTTGCACACTGTGCACAGGATACAGTACACTGACTGTAAATACTGCAGCTGCCTGCCTGTGGTATTATTAGGAAGAGAACACCAGCAATTGTCTGCAGTTAGCTTTAGTTGCACACTGTGCACAGGATACAGTACACTGACTGAAAATACTGCAACTGTCTGCCTGTGGTTTTATTAGGAAGAGAACACAAGCGATTGTCTGCAGTTAGCTTTAGTTGCACACTGTGCACAGGATACAGTACACTGACTGAAAGTACTGCAGCTGCCTGCCTGTGGTATTATTAGGAAGAGAACACCAGCAATTGTCTGCAGTTAGCTTTAGTTGCACACTGTGCACAGGATACAGTACACTGACTGAAAATACTGCAGCTGCCTGCCTGAGGTATTATTAGGAAGAGAACACCAGCAATTGTCTGCAGTTAGCTTTAGTTGCACACTGTGCACAGGATACAGTACATTGACTGAAAATACTGCAGCTGCCTGCCTGAGGTATTATTTGGAAGAGAACGCCAGCAATTGTCTGCAGTTAGCTTTAGTTGCACACTGTGCACAGGATACAGTACACTGACTGAAAATAGCTTTAGTTGCACACTGCACAGGATACAGTACACTGACTGAAAATACTGCAGCTGCCTGCCTGTGGTATTATTAGGAAGAGAACACCAGCAATTGTCTGCAGTTAGCTTTAGTTGCACACTGTGCACAGGATACAGTACACTGACTGAAAATACTGCAGCTACCTGCCTGTGGTATTATCAAGAAGAGAACACCAGCAGTTGTCTGCAGTTAGCTTTAGTTGCACACTGTGCACAGGATACAGTACACTGACTGTAAATACTGCAGCTGCCTGCCTGAGGTATTATTAGGAAGAGAACACCAGCAATTGTCTGCAGTTAGCTTTAGTTGCACACTGTGCACAGGATACAGTACACTGACTGAAAATACTGCAGCTGCCTGCCTGTGGTTTTATTAGGAAGAGAACACAAGCAATTGTCTGCAGTTATCTTTAGTTGGTTGCACACTGTGCACAGGATGACTGAAAGTACTGCAGCTGCCTGCCTGTGGTATTATTAGGAAGAGAACACCAGCAATTGTCTGCAGTTAGCTTTAGTTGCACACTGTGCACAGGATACAGTACACTGACTGAAAATACTGCAGCTGCCTGCCTGAGGTATTATTAGGAAGAGAACACCAGCAATTGTCTGCAGTTAGCTTTAGTTGCACACTGTGCACAGGATACAGTACATTGACTGAAAATACTGCAGCTGCCTCCCTGAGGTATTATTAGGAAGAGAACACCAGCAATTGTCTGCAGTTAGATTTAGTTGCACACTGTGCACAGGATACAGTACATTGACTGAAAATACTGCAGCTGCCTGCCTGAGGTATTATTTGGAAGAGAACACCAGCAATTGTCTGCAGTTAGCTTTAGTTGCACACTGTGCACAGGATACAGTACACTGACTGAAAATAGCTTTAGTTGCACACTGTGCACAGGATACAGTACACTGACTGAAAGTACTGCAGCTGCCTGCCTGTGGTATTATTAGGAAGAGAACACCAGCAATTGTCTGCAGTTAGCTTTAGTTGCACACTGTGCACAGGATACAGTACACTGACTGAAAATAGCTTTAGTTGCACACTGCACAGGATACAGTACACTGACTGAAAATACTGCAGCTGCCTGTCTGTGGTATTATTAGGAAGAGAACACCAGCAATTGTCTGCAGTTAGCTTTAGTTGCACACTGTGCACAGGATACAGTACACTGACTGAAAATACTGCAGCTGCCTGCCTGTGGTTTTATTAGGAAGAGAACACAAGCAATTGTCTGCAGTTAGCTTTAGTTGGTTGCACACTGTGCACAGGATGACTGAAAGTACTGCAGCTGCCTGCCTGTGGTATTATTAGGAAGAGAACACCAGCAATTGTCTGCAGTTAGCTTTAGTTGCACACTGTGCACAGGATACAGTACACTGACTGAAAATACTGCAGCTGCCTGCCTGAGGTATTATTAGGAAGAGAACACCAGCAATTGTCTGCAGTTAGCTTTAGTTGCACACTGTGCACAGGATACAGTACATTGACTGAAAATACTGCAGCTGCCTCCCTGAGGTATTATTAGGAAGAGAACACCAGCAATTGTCTGCAGTTAGATTTAGTTGCACACTGTGCACAGGATACAGTACACTGACTGAAAATACTGCAGCTGCCTGCCTGAGGTATTATTTGGAAGAGAACACCAGCAATTGTCTGCAGTTAGCTTTAGTTGCACACTGTGCACAGGATACAGTACACTGACTGAAAATAGCTTTAGTTGCACACTGCACAGGATACAGTACACTGACTGAAAATACTGCAGCTGCCTACCTGTGGTATTATTAGGAAGAGGACACCAGCAATTGTCTGCAGTTAGCTTTAGTTGCACACTGTGCACAGGATACAGTACACTGACTGAAAATAGCTTTAGTTGCACACTGTGCACAGGATACAGTACACTGACTGAAAGTACTGCAGCTGCCTGCCTGTGGTATTATTAGGAAGAGAACACCAGCAATTGTCTGCAGTTAGCTTTAGTTGCACACTGTGCACAGGATACAGTACACTGACTGAAAATACTGCAGCTGCCTGCCTGAGGTATTATTAGGAAGAGAACACCAGCAATTGTCTGCAGTTAGCTTTAGTTGCACACTGTGCACAGGATACAGTACATTGACTGAAAATACTGCAGCTGCCTCCCTGAGGTATTATTAGGAAGAGAACACCAGCAATTGTCTGCAGTTAGATTTAGTTGCACACTGTGCACAGGATACAGTACACTGACTGAAAATACTGCAGCTGCCTGCCTGAGGTATTATTTGGAAGAGAACACCAGCAATTGTCTGCAGTTAGATTTAGTTGCACACTGTGCACAGGATACAGTACATTGACTGAAAATACTGCAGCTGCCTGCCTGAGGTATTATTTGGAAGAGAACACCAGCAATTGTCTGCAGTTAGCTTTAGTTGCACACTGTGCACAGGATACAGTACACTGACTGAAAATAGCTTTAGTTGCACACTGTGCACAGGATACAGTACACTGACTGAAAGTACTGCAGCTGCCTGCCTGTGGTATTATTAGGAAGAGAACACCAGCAATTGTCTGCAGTTAGCTTTAGTTGCACACTGTGCACAGGATACAGTACACTGACTGAAAATAGCTTTAGTTGCACACTGCACAGGATACAGTACACTGACTGAAAATACTGCAGCTGCCTGCCTGTGGTATTATTAGGAAGAGAACACCAGCAATTGTCTGCAGTTAGCTTTAGTTGCACACTGTGCACAGGATACAGTACACTGACTGAAAATACTGCAGCTGCCTGCCTGTGGTTTTATTAGGAAGAGAACACAAGCAATTGTCTGCAGTTAGCTTTAGTTGGTTGCACACTGTGCACAGGATGACTGAAAGTACTGCAGCTGCCTGCCTGTGGTATTATTAGGAAGAGAACACCAGCAATTGTCTGCAGTTAGCTTTAGTTGCACACTGTGCACAGGATACAGTACACTGACTGAAAATACTGCAGCTGCCTGCCTGAGGTATTATTAGGAAGAGAACACCAGCAATTGTCTGCAGTTAGCTTTAGTTGCACACTGTGCACAGGATACAGTACACTGACTGAAAATACTGCAGCTGCCTGCCTGAGGTATTATTAGGAAGAGAACACCAGCAATTGTCTGCAGTTAGATTTAGTTGCACACTGTGCACAGGATACAGTACACTGACTGAAAATACTGCAGCTGCCTGCCTGTGGTATTATTAGGAAGAGAACACCAGCAATTGTCTGCAGTTAGCTTTAGTTGCACACTGTGCACAGGATACAGTACACTGACTGAAAATAGCTTTAGTTGCACACTGCACAGGATACAGTACACTGACTGAAAATACTGCAGCTGCCTGCCTGTGGTATTATTAGGAAGAGAACACCAGCAATTGTCTGCAGTTAGCTTTAGTTGCACACTGTGCACAGGATACAGTACACTGACTGAAAATACTGCAGCTGCCTGCCTGTGGTTTTATTAGGAAGAGAACACAAGCAATTGTCTGCAGTTAGCTTTAGTTGGTTGCACACTGTGCACAGGATGACTGAAAGTACTGCAGCTGCCTGCCTGTGGTATTATTAGGAAGAGAACACCAGCAATTGTCTGCAGTTAGCTTTAGTTGCACACTGTGCACAGGATACAGTACACTGACTGAAAATACTGCAGCTGCCTGCCTGAGGTATTATTAGGAAGAGAACACCAGCAATTGTCTGCAGTTAGATTTAGTTGCACACTGTGCACAGGATACAGTACACTGACTGAAAATACTGCAGCTGCCTGCCTGAGGTATTATTTGGAAGAGAACACCAGCAATTGTCTGCAGTTAGCTTTAGTTGCACACTGTGCACAGGATACAGTACACTGACTGAAAATAGCTTTAGTTGCACACTGCACAGGATACAGTACACTGACTGAAAATACTGCAGCTGCCTGCCTGTGGTATTATTAGGAAGAGAACACCAGCAATTGTCTGCAGTTAGCTTTAGTTGCACACTGTGCACAGGATACAGTACACTGACTGAAAATAGCTTTAGTTGCACACTGTGCACAGGATACAGTACACTGACTGAAAGTACTGCAGCTGCCTGCCTGTGGTATTATTAGGAAGAGAACACCAGCAATTGTCTGCAGTTAGCTTTAGTTGCACACTGTGCACAGGATACAGTACACTGACTGAAAATACTGCAGCTGCCTGCCTGAGGTATTATTAGGAAGAGAACACCAGCAATTGTCTGCAGTTAGCTTTAGTTGCACACTGTGCACAGGATACAGTACATTGACTGAAAATACTGCAGCTGCCTCCCTGAGGTATTATTAGGAAGAGAACACCAGCAATTGTCTGCAGTTAGATTTAGTTGCACACTGTGCACAGGATACAGTACACTGACTGAAAATACTGCTGCTGCCTGCCTGAGGTATTATTTGGAAGAGAACACCAGCAATTGTCTGCAGTTAGCTTTAGTTGCACACTGTGCACAGGATACAGTACACTGACTGAAAATAGCTTTAGTTGCACACTGCACAGGATACAGTACACTGACTGAAAATACTGCAGCTGCCTGCCTGTGGTATTATTAGGAAGAGAACACCAGCAATTGTCTGCAGTTAGCTTTAGTTGCACACTGTGCACAGGATACAGTACACTGACTGAAAATACTGCAGCTACCTGCCTGTGGTATTATCAAGAAGAGAACACCAGCAGTTGTCTGCAGTTAGCTTTAGTTGCACACTGTGCACAGGATACACTACACTGACTGAAAATACTGCAGCTACCTGCCTGTAAGTATATTAGGAAGAGAATAACAGGAACGGATCTAGCTAAACTGAATACAGTGTGTATATATATATATATATATATATATATATATATATACACAACACCTTGGATGCATATATATACTAAATACACTGACTGCAGCTAACTGACTCGCCTGCCTGCTCTAATCTAACTCAAATAAAATGACACTGTCTCTCACTCTATCTTTCAGCATGCTGGAACACACTATACAAGGCCAACTTCCAGGCGGCCTTATATAGTGTGGGGCGTGTACTAAATCCCCTGAGGCATAATTGGCCAAAGCCACCCTGCCTTTGGCCAATTATGGCTCTTCGTTCTTACCGCGCTGTGATTGGCCAAAGCATGCGGGTCATAGTGCATGCTTGGCCAATCATCAGCCAGCAATGCACTGCATTGCCGCAGTGAATTATGGGCCATGACGCGCCACTCGAATTTAGCACGAACGGTCCATAATGTTCGTAATTTGACGAACGGTCGAACAGCCGATGTTCGAGTTGAACTTACGTTCGACTCGACCTTGAAGCTCATCCCTACTGGTGAGTTTAAACACCTTGGGGGTGTGTTGAGCACATGCTGGAAGAAAGAATTTTAGTGAAAGTTGCACTCATCAATTATCAGCTTTAAACTCCACCTGTGTAGAGACTGTTTTTACTCAGGATTATCCACATATCCACCTGTTGTAACCATTTTTGCGTATTTGGTAGTTACCATATACTATCCAGTCAGTTTGTTCATTAACTGATGGGAGCGCCACTTTGATGTTTATTTGCTACTGTCTAACAGTTTCGGATTTTTCATCTATTGTTTATATGTATTTGTTGTAAGTGGCTGCTGATTGAGGGATATTTCATCTAGTTTTTATCTACATTATTACCTGTGCTGAAGTCATCTGCTACTCCATAGCGCTGAGATAGGAAGAGTGGGGTAGGGCGAGGTTTTTCTTCCTCTTTTTAACATATGTTGAAGGTGCAAAATTTTTTACAGGGTGCTAAATATCTCAAGGCTGGTCCTGTTCCTCTTGATGTTTTTATTTGTCTCAGCTGTCAAATACCACAATATTGACAAAAGAAGTGTGATGGTTGTGATTGAACTGAAACCTTTATATTCCATAGATATATAAAGGGTGACGATCATTTGAAGGAGTAGGACACCTACCCAGCGAAGATTCAGTGTAGAAAATGTCGGAGACCATTTACAAGCATTATCACGATGATGATTTTGATGCCAAGGAGTTAGTTAATACTCATTTTTCCCATGGGAAGATCAGTACAATCGAAGAAAGCATGGGCTTTCCTACAAGGATCATCCATGAGATGGCTTCCACAGGTAATGTAATGATCATCCATGAGATGGCTTCCACAGGTAATGTAATGATCAGCCATGAGATGGCTTCCACAGGTAATGTAATGATCCTCCATGAGATGGCTTCCACAGGTAATGTAATGATCCTCCATGAGATGGCTTCCACAGGTAATGTAATGTATAGACTACCAATGCATAAAAGCTCAGCTAAGGAAGCACAGTGGCCAAATGGTCAGCACTGAGGGTTCCCAACCATCCACATTTTCATAGAAAGCCTGTAAAAATAGCTGTGAATTGGTAAAAATGATAGGAAAAAACGAGATCTTTTAAACACCTTTTTGTTATTTCTTTATGTTGACTGAGGCCTGGACTGACCATAAGGCAGACAGGGCATTTGCCCAGTGCGCCGGGGGCCTCATGTCCTAACAGCCCACCAGCCTTGTCTCCTCCCACATTCTCTGCCTCGCTCCTCCAGCTGTTACTCCCGGCCACACAGAGCGCTGGATCCAGGCTCTCCCTGGCTGGATGCTGAGGCAGAGAACAGGAGGGGCTCTGTGTGTAGACACTGTACTGCCATATCCCACCAAGTGTGGTGCCTGTTGCACTGAGCAGTGGGGCTCTCTCCCTCCTCCGTGTGCTGTCCGGCCAGCTCCTGTCCCGCGGGAGGCAGAAGATGCACTCCATGGCCAAAGGTATGGGGGTGCTGAAGGCCCCCCTATATTTCAGTTGTGGCCCCCTACATGGACATTGTGGCTGCTGAGCTTTTACCCAATCCCTGCACTCGATGCGGGGAAAGGAGAAGTGTCAGCAGCAGAGAGGAGACAGCCGGGAGGAGGTGCGGGCTCTCTGTGCTCCCCCCCATCCTGTCAGTGGAGCGCTCCTCCATACAGCGTTCTTTGAATGGTACACAGCTTAATAACTCCCCCCTTTTGCACCTCCTCACTACTCCTATAATCCTCTAAGATTATAAGTGGGGGCTTGTGGAAGAGGGTGATGGGGGGCTGTTTATGTTGGAAAGGCTAATGTAGGGGGAGGGAGGGGAATTTGTGGTAGAAGAAGTAATGGGGGGGGGGATTTTGTGCTAGAAGGAGGAATGGATGGGGGGGATTTGTGCTAGAAGGAGGAATGGGGGGGGGGGTTGTGCTAGAAGGAGGAATGAAGGGGAGATTTGTGCTAGAAGGAGAATTGGAGGGGGGATTTGTGCTAGAAGGAGGAATGGAGGGGGGATTTGTGCTGGAAGGAGGAATGGAGGGGGGATTTTTGCTGGAAGAAGGAATGGATGGGGAGATTTGTGCTAGAAGGAGGAATGGAGGGGGGATTTGTGCTAGAAGGAGGAATGGATGGGGAGATTTGTGCTAGACAGCCGGGAAGAGGTTGCAGGCTCTCTGTGCTCCCTCCCATCCTGTCAGTGGAGCGCTCCTCCATACAGCAGAAGGATCGTTCTTAGTTTGAACGGTACACGGCTTAATAACCCCCCAGAAAGAAGGGGGCTTGTAGAAGAGGGTGATGGGGGGCTGTTTATGCTGGAAAGGGTAATGGGGGGGAAGGAGGGGAATTTGTAATAGGAATGGGGGGGGGGATTTGTGCTAGTAGGAGGAATGGGGGGGATTCCGTGAATATCCCGTCACCAACCACCCCACCAACACCCGAAATGTGGATCAACCTAAGGAAAATAAAATTGCATGAATCAGTGATAGAGTAGTCCCTCGGTGTCCTGGTGGATCATCCACATAGTAAGTGCTCTTTACTGTAAAGGCTCGAAAAATATTCTTTCACATGAGCTGATTCTTATCATTAAACTGATTTAAAAAAGACCTGGGTGTGCTTCTAAACATACCAAATTTTCTAATGTTTGTAAGATACAATACTGTAACATGTTTCTTTATGAGGGCTTTTTCACCTTTCTCTGTATTAACTGCATATGCTAGTACACAATCACTGCAGCAAACTAATTGGCTACTTTTGCTGTTTCTCCCTCTTGTAGTCTGATCCCTGCTAGATGGACTGCAAGAGGCTTGATACCGAGTTAAATTACGTATTTACAAGGCTTGCATTATATAAACACATTTAATGGTGTATATATATATATATATATAGATATATATATATAGATATAGATATATATATATATATATATATATATCTATATCTATATATATATATATATATATCTATATCTATATCTATATAGATATATATCTATATCTATATAGATATAGATATATATCTATATAGATATATATATGTAGGAAGGCCAGTATGGTGGCCTGAATTTATGGGAGGAGCCCGGGGGGTATTTAAGCAGCCCGCTCACCTGTGGTGCTTGTCGGTTTCCTGTGCGCGATATACGTCACTAGGCCGACTATTCGATATATCAGCGTCCGCAAGTTCTTGCCTCGCAAGTTCCCGTATTCGATATTCCGTACTCAAAACTTTCGAAGTCCGCGTTTTTCGTTCGTAGTTTGTACCACGCGTCTGGCTTGGCTGTCGCAGGTAAGGTCCCGTCGGACTTTTCGTTTTCATATCATGTCACTAAACCGTGATTTCAAATTTTCGTTTCACTCGCATTTCACAAACTGCAATGTATATCGCTCATACTTTCGATATGTTACCATTTCGACAGCACCGCGACGCAGACGTCGCTTCATTTCTAGCATGTCGGTATTTAAAAAAAAATAAAAAATAAAATAAAATAAATAAATATGCGTCGGTAGACAGCCATAGCGAGTCGCAATTTGCAATTTATCGGATCAAGTCAGTTCGATACCAATCATTTCTCATTTCTGAAACATTTCTAAACTCATTTCTGACATTTCAAATCATTTCAAACATTTCTCATTTCAGTCACCTACCGCGCTCCGATTCGAATCCAGTCGCACCAAAAGATGCACCGATTCGTTCCGGTGTGCCCCAGTTATTACGGCCTCATTTCTATACATGCTCCAGAGTTACGTTATTATCAGTCATTCGTACCTCTGTCATGGTTATCATTTCATTTCCACGTATCACGTTCCGACATGAATTCAGTCGCATGGAAATGCACCGATTCGTCTCGGCGTGCCCCAGGATTGGCCTCATTTCTATACATGCTCCAGAGTTACGTTATTATCAGTCATTCGTACCTCTGTCATGGTTATCATTTCATTTCCACGTATCACGTTCCGACATGAATGCAGTCGCATGGAAGTGCACCGGTTCGTCTCGGCGTGCCCCAGGATTGGCCTCATTTCTATGCATGCTCCAGAGTTACGTTATTATCAGTCATTCGTACCTCTGTCATGGTTATCATTTCATTTCCACGTATCACGTTCCGACATGAATGCAGTCGCATGGAAATGCATCGATTCGTCTCGGCGTGCCCCAGGATTGGCCACATTTCGGTACATGCTCCGGAGTCCGATTCGTAGTCAGTCGCTACAACAGCACGACCGATTCGAGCCTCCGTCATGGCAAACGATATGTTACACCGCACTTACCGCGCTCCGCTTCGAATCCAGTTGCATCTTCCATGCATCGATTCGTTACGGCGTGCCCCAGGGCTCGGCCTCATTTCTGAAACATGCTCCAGAGTCCGGATCATAGCTAGTCGCAGATATCGGGCGACTGATCCGTATCTCTGTCATGCAATTACTACCATTTCACTCCCACAACGCATCACCGTTTCGAAACCAGTCGCATCTGAGATGCACCGAGTCGTCACGGAATGCCTCGCTTGTTTCGACCGTATCCATACCTATACCAGAGCTCGGTTAGTTGCCAGTCGCAGAACACAGCACAACCAATTCGAGCCTCGGTCAAGGTAATCATTTCTCTCATTCATTTCATACTGCGCTCCGATTCGAATCCAGATGCATCAAACAGGCACCGATTCGTCCCGGTGTGCACCAATGTTTTCAGTTGCCTCATTTCAGTACATGCTCCAGAGCCCGGTTCATGGTCGAATCAGTCACGACACGACCAGGCCGGACCTCTGTCAGGGAGTTCACTCATTTCATAATCAAGGCAAACATTTCGAATCATTTCATTGTCACAAAGATTGCAAACACCATACAAACGGCCCCAGCCAACACCTGCATCAGAACTTGGTTAGCTATCAGTTGCGGCATAAACAATTCGTGCCTTTGCCAGGACAAACATTTCACGGTTACATACCACACTCCAATTCAAATCCAGTCGCATCCGTGATGCACCAACTTATTCCGGCATGCACCAGCGTTTCTTTGCCTCATTTCAGTATATGCTCCAGAGTCCAGGCCGCAGTCAGTCGCAGCTGCGGCACAACCGATTCGTGCCTCTGTCATGGCGAAACGTTTCTCATTTCATTTCACTCTAAGGCAAACATTTCATTTATTTCGCTGTCGCATGCCGCGCCCCGATTCAAATTCAGGGCATCTGTCAGACATCCATTCATCCTGGCAAGCCCCAGTTGGTGCAGCCTCATTTGCGCAGTCATGGCACACCGATTCGTGCCTTTGTCATGGCACAAACAGTTCACTCATTTATTTAATGCCATGCACCTGTCGCTTAAACATGTTACAATTACCTTTCAAACCAGGTAGTCAAACACTCCACCGGTTCTCATCTGTCATTTCCTCTAGGTCAGTCAAAAAAAAAAAAGGGGGGGCCACACCCCGTCTTCCTTCGAAGCTCAGTCATGGTCCTGATTTCATTCGTTGGAACCTTCGCCTCGCGACTATACCCCCTCATAGTCACTGCACATCCAAGTATAACCTCTTGCAATCATCACAAATACGCATCCAAACACAACTTCTTGCATTTCATTGCAAGCACACATCGAAACATAACTTCTTGCAATTGCAAGCACACATCCCATCATGACTTCTTGCAATCGTTGCAAGTACGCATCCAAACAGAACGTCTTGCAATCGTTGCAAGCACACATCCAAGCACAATTTCTTGCAATCATTTCAAACACGCATCCAATCACAAAACTTCTTGCAAACGTTGCAGGCATGCATTCAAGCATAACTTCTTGCAATCGTCGCAAGTACGCATCCAATTACAACTTCTCGCAGCCATTGCAAGCACACATCCAAGCTTAACGCTTGCAGTCTTGCAAGCACATGCAGCAATACGAACTTTTCACAGTCACTACAAACACATCTCCACCGACAGGAACTCCCTTGCAATCGTTGCAAGCACACATTCAAGCACAAATCTTACAATCATTACAAGACACGCATATTAGCATAACTTCTTGCAATCATTGCAAGCACGCATCCAGTCACAACTTCTCGCAAATGTTGCAGGGACACACCCAAGCATAACTTCTTGCAATCATGGCAAGCACGCATCCAAACACAACTTTATAATTGTTGCAAACACGCATCCAAGTATAACTCCTTGCAGCCCGTGCAAGCACATGCAGTAATACGGACTTCATGCAGTCACGGCAAACACATCTCCATTGACACAAACTCCCTGGCAATTGTTGCAAACACGTATTAAGCACAACTCTTGCAATCATTGCAGGGTTCGCATCTTAGCATGACTTCTTGCAGTTAGTACACATTTCCAGTGGCACACAATCAGTCACACATCAATCTTCAGTGGCACTTAATCGGCCACTTGTCTCCAGTGGCATTTCATACGAGCCATTCATCAATTTCTGTATCACATCTCGCTTAGGTCAGTTGAGTTCAGGTTCCACCCCGCACCAGGTATCGTATTGCCACACACAGCTGGCTCCTCATAACATCATCAGGCTATACCTAGCCTACATCCAGCATTTCTTGCCCTCACAGGACAGCAGAGAGTCATCCGTGTCTACAGCTCATACAGTAGAATCCTTTCTATGTGGCGTCCAGAAGCATCAGACCACAGCTAACGGCAAACGTTGCCCATCACAACTGCCATCTTCAGGGACATGTCAAAACCTCAGACATTCCCCAGTCTAGACAAGCAGCCATCTACCTGGCCCTCTGTGGTTTCTACGGCCTAACAATTCACTTTTACTGGCACAGGCAGCCAGGTACTACGTAGACACAACTTGACTCGCTGGTAATACCATTATGTCCTTCAGCTTGTAGTCTCTAAAAACTCAATAAACCGGAACCGAGGTCTACAATAACCTCCTCCGCATTAACGAACACCACGCAGGCCAGCCTCCCCCTTGACAAACTGACCCGTATTAGGTTAGTTCCCCAAGACTTCACCCATACACGGGTGTGTACTAACAAGCAGCTGCAGTCTTTCCTAAGAATGCGGACCTATCAATGTCGGAAGGTCCCGTACTACGTGGGTCGGTGTATCAATGGTTATACCTTAAACTCTAGGGTCTTATCACCTACGTCGCTCTTATCACCCCAGGTAGCGACAGATGCCACAGCCACCACAGGCATCGCGGCAATTTTTGGCCATCATAGGTTCACAAGTACATGGCCCCCAGAGACACTCCTAAACCCCGGGTTTACCCGGACTTTCTCCCTCTTCAAGTTACACCCAGTCATGGCAACCGCTTAACTCTAGGGTCTTATCTGGACAGGACAGGTCGTGGCTTGCCACCGACATCCGGTCCGAGGCGAGCCTCTTAATGAAGCCAGGTCCGCATCGCTCTGTTATGTCCTTCTTGCGCAGGCTGGTGTAATTAGCCTGGCAACACCAGTTTAATGTCCACTGCACGTTCGTTCCAGGCTGCCATCTTCTGGGACATGTCTACTATATTAACCAGTTCACTGTTGGGCCTTCTCCCCAGTTTGGTCATACAAGCAGCCATTTACTCGGCCTACCACGGGTTCTGGCGGCCCAGCGAGTTCACCCGCAGCAATCCTGCAGGCCAAGTTCTGTGTAGTTGGCTCGCTGCCAAAACCATTTCATCCTCCACCCTGCAGTGTCCAAAACCCAGCAATCAAGCTCCAGGATAGTCATCTATCTCCATAAAGTAAACAACGTCCGGTGGCCAGTAACCATACTCGCCCGCCTACTGTCACTCCTACCGGAACACTCAACCTCTAGTCCCCTATTACCTTTCCGGGCAACCCTCGAGTGCCTGCCAGTTCATCAAACACCTGGGGGTTCTTCTACACTGCCTACACCTCGACCCCAGTCAGCACTCCAGTCACTCTTTAGTATTGGGGCAGCCATGGCAGCATTTCGGCATGGGTCCCAGACCACGTCATCAAGAGACTCAGCAGGTGAAACTCTGCCTACCTCGCCTGTACGTCCCCACTCCTTAGGTGGAAACGGCACAAGCATTCACCAAACTTGCTCAAATAAATAAAGCCAAAACTAATAAAACCACACCCCTACCTGAATGTTTTTGCCCCCTTATTCTGGCATACCGACCAGCAGACCAAGGCACACTTTCAGGTCCATTTCATATGGTAAGTCCACACTTCCAGGTCTATTTTCGATGGTAAGTTTTATGTTAACTACAAATGTTATCTATGTCCATATCGGACATAGGGCTCCACCCATAAGTAGGAAGGCCAGTATGGTGGCCTGAATTTATGGGAGGAGCCCGGGGGGGTATTTAAGCAGCCCGCTCACCTGTGGTGCTTGTCGGTTTCCTGTGCGCGATACCCACCCTCCCATCCCCATTTCAAGGCATTCATTTCATTCATTCATTTCATTCATTTCTCTCTACAGAATAATCATTTCTTTAACTAGGGTATGCCCCCTTATTCTGGCATACCGACCAGCAGACCAAGGCACACTTTCAGGTCCATTTCATATGGTAAGTCCACACTTCCAGGTCTATTTTCGATGGTAAGTTTTATGTTAACTACAAATGTTATCTATGTCCATATCGGACATAGGGCTCCACCCATAAATATATATATATATATATATATATATATATATACATGCTGTTGTTGTTTTCCCCACGGACAGCTGAAAGTAATATGTTAAATTATATATAAATAAATACAGATCTGCATTCATTTGTGTTTTTATTAAATCTGCCTAGAGTTCAGCTGTAAAAGGATTGTGGTTTTATTGATGTTTTTCCCCACAGGGCAGCTGAAAGGAGACAAGGTACTTGATAACAGTGCGGGGTCCATAATCTACCAACTCTTTTCAGTCAGCAATATTTTCAAAGAGATCTATGTTGTACAGATGAATGATTCCAGCTTCAAACACTTCAAGCAATGGCTGGACAATGACATCAAAGCCACTGATTGGACACATTCTGCCAAACGAGTCTGCCATCTTGAGGGTAACAGGTATGCTTTACATTAGGGGAACATCAGAGAAGAATATGATTTGGTCACCAAGGCCCACCATTTAATTGGGAAGAGCTGTATATTTTTTCCATACACTAATCCCTTTTAGGTGTGTTGGATGGCTGCCTTCCCTGACAAGCCTTGTGGTTCCATCTGCCAGCCCCTACATAACTACTGTGTGTTGTACCTTTAACTAGGATGCAGCTACCTCCAAGGCGTGACTGCTTTCAAAAGATTCATTGCAGTTTTAGGTTCTTGTACTGTGTTAGCCAGCAATAAGTTTGAATGCAAACCTTTATATTTTTAGGTCATTGCACAAATCGCAAAAAAAAAAAAAAAAAAAAAAAAAAAATGGAGGTGGGTTATCCTTTTTTGTGCAGAGCTCAGCTTACATTTTCAGTTTTTTTTTTCTTGCCTAAACAGATTGATGTCCCCCTCACCCAAAGCTTGACGTCATCAGGAGGCTGCTTGTCTTTTAAAGGTCCTACCAGCTGGCCTCCTGATGATACTACATTGAGCAAGTACAGTGTGTTCAACATAGCCCCAAAGTGTCCTGGCATACATATGACATGGGCATCATCAGGAGGCCAACTGCTAGGACCATTAAGAGACAAGCAACCTCCTGATGATGTCACAAGGATGATGACAAAAAATGACCCGGAGTGTGGCAGGTTTCAGCAGATGACCACATGACAGCACTGGATTTGCTGGGCTGGTGACTAGGCTATTATACATCAACCCAACAGACCAGGTAAGAAGGGATTAAGAACAAAACAACCCACATGAGTGAAGTTCCTCATTAAAAAGGCAAGCTTTTGGGATCTCTTAGGTCCCTTTATCAATCATTTTACAATGCACAGGATCCGATTAACCTACCAGCATGTCTTTAGCGTGTGGGAGGAAACCGGAGTATCCAGAGGAAACTCATGCAGGCACAGGGAGAACATGCAAACTCCAGGCAGATGGTGTAATGGTTGTTACCCTTTTTGCTGCTAGGTTAAAGTGCTAACCACTACACCACTGTACTGTATATACACTATATTGCCAAAAGTATTGGAACACCTGCCTTTACACACACACACATGAATTTCATGTCATCCCAGTCTTAGTGTCAGGTCACCTTGAGGCTAGGTGACAGATGAACTCTGTAGGAGTCGGAAGTGCATCGCTAAGGTAGTGGACCCTAGGACTGACTGCTGCAGATTGAACCCTGGAAGGTTCAGGAAGCAGGCCTACAGGATAACTAACATGGATCCCAGTGGGAGCTAGAGCATAGATTCCCCAGGGCGCAGAGTCTAAGAGCCAGCGGGTGTTCACCAGAGCCTCTAGTGGTGAGGATGGACTGCGCTGCAGTCTGGCTCCAGGTCGCGCCCCCCAGGGTCTCACAGCTCACGCTCACCGTAGACTACAGGAGAAGAGGAAGGTTGGAACAACAGGGAAGTAAGGGGTAAGCCAAAGGTCAGGGCGACTAGCAGACAAGGATAAACATAACACGCCAAAGGTCAGGGTAACAAGCAGACAGGGAGAGTCAAGAACAGGCCAAAGTCGGTAACAGGAATCAGACGTAGGAAACACAGCAAGTACACATGGAGGCTAACACACAATGGTTGATCAGCCCTGCTGGCTTGCAGTGCACAGGTTAATATAGGGTTCCCTGATAGGGCCTGGGGTGGGGCCATGCTTAGAGGAGAGGTTATAAAACCAGTCAGGTGAGAGGCAGCTGGTCTTTAGAGATGAACACATGGAGACAGGTAAGATGACAGAGAAAACTCTATTGCATAACCATGACACTTAGTCCGTAGGGTTCAATATTGAGTTGGCCACCCTTTGCAGCTATAACAGCTTCAACTCTTATGGGAAGGCTGTCCACAAGGTTTAGAAGTGTGTCTATGGAGATGTTTGACCATTCTTCCAGAAGTTCATTTCTGAGGTCAGGCTCTGATGTTGGATGAGAAGGCCTGGCTTACAGTTTAAACTCTAATTCTTACCAAAGGTGTTCTATCGAGTTGAGGTCAGGACTCTGCAAGTGTTTTGCTTGCGTCTATCTAGCAAGGTTACTCTGTGGTATAAGCAAGGAAGCTGAGACCTCTGCAGTGTGTAAATGTGTTTTTACTATACAAAATGCTGTACATACAAAACTATTACAAAATACAAGACTGACAGATATCTATAGCAAGATGCCTAGCAAATAAGCAGAAACTATGGTCTATACACAGTAAAAGTATGCTTAAAAGTTACTTAACTTCGGTTACTGTGTGTTCATGATCTCCTTTGCTTATGGAGATCAGACACCTTCTTCTTGGCTGGAACAGGTTCGAGTGTCCTTGGTTCCAATGCATGATGAGTGGCTTTTGGTGTTAATCCATGTTGAGTGGTTTCAGCTTATGCCTGGCAACCTTTATATAGCTCAGGTTGTTTTCCATAACAACCGACTACAAGTCATACTTTCAGTTTGAGAGACCCTCTCTTACCTGTTTAATGTAGCTATAGAGACAATAGCCTGTTCAAACTGTTAATTGAATACAATGATATCTACATTCCCATTGTATCCAACAGCATTTGTTTGAGAAGTTCTGTGTCTGTAAAAAGAGAATGCTATGAGTCTGAAAAATCATATCATATTTAACGCAACACAGCAGGTCAGTCAAGTTTCTCCACCCTAAACTCACTCATCCATGTCTTTATGGACCTTGCTTTGTGCACTGGTCCTAATCATTTGGTGGAGGGGGGGATTATGGTGTGGGGTTGTTTTTCAGGGGTTGGGCTTGGCCCCTTAGTTCCAGTGAAGGGAAATCTTAAGGTGTCACCAGTGCACAAAGCAAGGTCCATAAAGACATTGATGAGTAAGTTTGGGGTGGAGGAACCTTTACTGGCCTGCACAAAGTCCTGACCTCACCCTGATAGAACACCTTTCAGATAAATTAGAGCGGAGACGAGAGCCAGTCCTTCTTGTCCACATCAGGGCCTGACCTCACAAATGCGCTTCTGGAAGAATGGTCAAATATTCCCGTAGACACACTCCTAAACCTTGCGGACAGCCTTCCCAGAAACGTTGAAGCTGTTATAGCTGCAAAAGGTGGGCCAACGCAATGTTGAACCCTACGGACTAAGACTGGGATGCCATTAACCACTTCAGCCCTGGAAGGATTTACCCCCTTCCTGACCAGAGCAATTTTTACAATTTGGCACTGCGTCGCTTTAACTGCTAATTGCGCGGTCCTGCAATGCTGTACCCAAACGAAATTTGCGTCCTTTTCATCCCACAAATAGAGCTTTCTTTTGATGGTATTTGATCACCTCTGCGGTTTTTATTTTTTGCGCTATAAACTTTTTGTTATAAAAAAAATCCAATAAACTCAATTTTAGTCATACATTTAGGCCAAAATGTATTCGGCCACATGTCCTTGGTAAAAAAAATGTCAATATGCGTATATTTATTGGTTTGCGCAAAAGTTATAGCGTCTACAAACTAGGGTACATTTTCTGGAATTTACACAGCTTTTAGTTTATGACTGCCTATCTCATTTCTTGAGGTGCTAAAATGGCAGGGCAGTACAAAACCCCCCAAATGACCCAGTTTTGGAAAGTAGACACCCCAAGGAAATTGCTGAGAGGCATGTTAAGCCCATTGAATATTACATTTTTTTGTCCCAAGTGATTGAATAATGATAAAAAAAATAAAAATAAAACATTTTTTACAAAAAGTTGTCACTAAATGATATATTGCTCACACATGCCATTGTTATATGTGGAATTGCGCCCCAAAATACGTACGGGGCCCCGAAAACCAAGCACCGCCTTCAGGATTTCGAAGGGCGTAAATTTTTGATTTCACTCCTCACTATCTATCACAGTTTTGAAGGCCATAAAATGCCAAGATGGCACAAAACCCCTCCAAATCACCCCATTTTGGAAAGTAGACACCCCAAGCTATTTGCTGAGAGGCATGTTGAGTCCATGGAATATTTTATATTTTGACATAAGTTTGCGGGAAAATGACAAACTTTTTTTTTTTTTGCACAAAGTTGTCACTAAATGATATATTGCTCAAACATGCCATGGGCATATGTGGAATTACACCCCAAAATACATTCTGCTGCTTCTCCTGAGTACGGGGATACCACATGTGTGGGACTTTTTGGGAGCCTAGCCGCGTACGGGGCCCCGAAAACAAAGCACCGCCTTCAGGATTTCTAAGGCCGTAAATTTTTGATTTCACTCCTCACTACCTTTCGCAGTTTTGAAGACCATAAAATCCCAAGATGGCACAAAACCCCCCCAAATGACCCCATTTTTCAAAGTAGATGCCCCAAGCTATTTGCTGAGAGGCATGTTGAGTCCATGGAATATTTTATATTTTGACAAGAGTTGTGGGAAAATGACAAACGTTATTTTTTTTTTCTTCTTGCACAAAGTTGTCACTAAATGATATATTGCTCAAACATGCCATGAGCATATGTGGAATTACACCCCAAAATACATTCTGATGCTTCTCCTGAGTATGGGGATACCACATGTGTGGGACTTTTTGGGAGCCTAGCTGCATACGGGGCCCCAAAAACCAATCACTGCCTTCAGGATTTCTAAGGACATAAATTTTTGATTTCACTACTCACTACCTATCACAGTTTCATAGGCCATAAAATGCCAAGATAGCACAACCCCCCCCAAAATTTTTTTCTTTTTTCAATTTTCAAAACTTTGTGACAAAAAGAGACGTCTGCAAAATACTCGCCATACCTATGGGGATACCACTAGACATGTGCACACTGAAATATTTCGTTTCGGAATTTCGTTTTCATCTGAAAAATAAATTTATTTAGTTACTCCCGAAATTCGTTTTTATTTATTTCGTTTTTCGTTAAAAATTGCATTCGTCCGAAAATCCAAATTAAAGGGGTTGTAAAGGTAAAAAATTTTTCACCTTAATGCATTCTATGCATTAAGGTGAAAAAACTTTTGACAATACCGCCGCCCCTAGCCCCCCCGTTTTACTTACCTGACGCCTCGAATCTTCGCTGCTCGTTCTCGTCATCTCCACTGCAGCTCAGCCTGGTCGCTGATTGGCTGCAGTGGATGGATTGAAAGCAGCGCAGCCATTGGCTCGCGCTGCTGTCAATCACATCCGATGACGCGGCGCGCCGGGGGGCGGGGCCGAGTGATACAGCGAGCGGCTATAGCCGCCGGCTGTATCACGGGAGCACGCCCGCAAGCACTCACCACCATGCGAGGGAGCTCGCATTAAGGTGGTGAATGCTTGCAGGGAGGAGCTGAAACAGCCGCCGAGGGACCCCAGAAGACCAGGTTCGGGGCCACTCTGTGCAGAACGAGCGGCACAGTGAAGGTAAGTATAACATGTTTGTTATTTTTAAAAAAAAATAATTTTACCTTTACAACCCCTTTAAGGTCGAATCTGTCATTGAAGGCTTATGGTGTCTGTCGAATGTTCAAAGAAGATTCGACGGAGCAGCTAAACTGTACGACGTCGTATAGTTTACCTGCTCCGTCGAATCTTCTTAGAACTTTCAACAGACACCATAAGCCAAAGTACGTGTGTACTTAGTTCTAGCTATTTTACTGCTCCTCCTCTTTGGTTACAATCAGCCAATAACATTCATCATCATCATTATTTTTATTTACCTTTTCTCCCCTACGTCGAATCTTTCCTCCCCTTCGTCGAATCTTTCCTCCCCTTCGTCGAATCTTTCCTCCCCTACGTCGAATCTTTTCTCTCCTACGTCGAATCTTTCCTCCCCTACGTCGAATCTTTTCTCTCTATGTAGAATAATCTCAGACTAATAGAGCTAAGGTTAGGCACATTCGACCACAGGTTTGATGGACACAGATTGTTATTGTCATCATCATGTCGAATCTCCTATCTATATCGAACTGTTGTAGCAACGAAAACGAAAATAAAGCATTTGTTTATGTCGGATCTTTCGTTTTTCGGACTCTGCACTTTCGTTATCGTTTGTTAAAACGATAACGAAAATACCTGAAATTCGGACGAAAATGCATTTGGACGAAAACAAATGCACATGTCTATATACCACATGTGTGGGACTTTTTGGGGGCCTAGCTGCATACGGGGCCCCGAAAACCAATCACTACCTTCAGGATTTCTAAGGACATAAATTTTTGATTTCACTTCTCACTACCTATCACAGTTTCGTAGGCCATAAAATGCCAAGATAGCACAAACCCCCCCCCCCCCCAAATTTTTTTCTTTTTTCAATTTTCAAAACTTTGTGACAAAAGAGAGGTCTGCAAAATACTCGCCATACCTCTCAGCAAATAGCTTGGAGTGTCTACTTTCCAAAATGGGGTCATTTGGGCATTCCATGGCCTCCTAAACTGTGATAGGCAGTGAAGAGTGACATCAAAAATTTACACCCTTAGAAAGCCTGATGGCGGTGCTTGGTTTTTGGGGTCCCGTACACAGCTAGGCTCCCAAAAAGTCTCACACATGTGGTATCCCTGAACTCAGGAGAAGCAACAGAATGTATTTTGGGGTGTAATTTCACATATTCCCATGGCATGTTTGAGCAATATATCATTTAGTGACAACTTTGTGCAAAAAAAACCAAAAACATTTTGTCTTTTTCCCGCAACTTGTGTCACAATATAAATATTCCATGGACTCGACATGCCTCTCAGCAAATAGCTTGGGGTGTCTACTTTCCAAAATGGGGTCATTTGGGGTAGTTTGAACTGTCCTGGCATTTTATGCACAACATTTAGAAGCTTATGTCACACATCACCCACTCTTCTAACCACTTGAAGACAAAGCCCTTTCTGACACTTTTTGTTTACATGAAAAAATTATTTTTTTTTGCAAGAAAATTACTTGAACCCCGAAACATTATATATTTTTTTTAAAGCAAAGGCCCTACAGATTAAAATGGTGGGTGTTTCATTTTTTTTTTTCACATAGTATTTGCGCAGCGATTTTTCAAACGCTTTTTTTGGGAAAAAAACACTTTTTAAAATTTTAATGCACTAAAACACACTATATTTCCAAAAATGATTGATGAAATAAAAAAGATGATCTTATCTCGAGTACATGGATACCAAACACGACATGCTTTAAAATTGCGCACAAACGTGCAGTGGCGACAAACTAAATACATTTTTAAAACCTTTAAAAGCCTTTACAGGTTACCACTTTAGATTTACAGAGGAGGTCTACTGCTAAAATTACTGCCCTCGATCTGACCTTCGCGGTGATACCTCACATGCATGGTGCAATTGCTGTTTACATTTGATGCCAGACCGACGCTTGCGTTCGCCTTTGCGGGGGGGACAGGGGTGCTTTTTTTTTTTTTTTTTTCCTTTCTTATTTTTTTTGCTTTTTTATCTTATTTGTAAACTGTTCCTTTCATTTTTTTTTTTTTTTTTTTTTTTAGCATTTTTATTGTTATCTCAGGGAATGTAAATATCCCCTATGGTAGTAATAGGTAGTGACAGGTACTCTTTTTTGAAAAAATTGGGGTCTATTAGATCCTAGATCTCTCCTCTGCCCTCAAAGCATCTGACCACACCAAGATCGGTGTGATAAAATGCTTTCCCAATTTCCCAATGGCGCTGTTTACATCTGGCAAAATCTAAGTCATAAAATGCTCGTAGCTTCAGGTTTCTTAGGCCATAGAGATGATTGAAGCCATTCTGGTCTCTGATCAGCTCTATGGTCAGCTGGCCAACGGCTGCATTCTCAGGTTCCCTGTTGGGACAGGAGAGCCAGAGAAAAAACATGGAAGGTGGGAGGGAGGTCATTCCCTCCCACTGCTCGTAAAAGCAGTCTAGAGGCTAATTAGCTGCTAGGATTGCTTTTACATGAAAGCCGACCACTGGCTGAAAAGAATGATACCAAGATGTTACCTAAACCTGCAGGCATCATTCTGGTATAACCACTTAAAGTCCAGCAACATACCAGTACCTTGCTGGTCCTTGTTGGGCATATATTGTAAACTTTTTTTTTCATGCAGCCTGTGGGCTGAACGAAAAAAGAGATTGATCGGTGGGTATGCCCACCATTAGAATACCTCCCTTCATCCACCCACTTCTAATGATGGGCATATATGCACCGTTTATATATACCGAAGCATGGGGGCATCCTCCCGCAAAAGGTAGGAGCAAATCGCTCCTCCTCCGCCCACTGCTGCCCCCACGCTTCGGCATATATGCTGAAGTATGTAACTGTGATGGTGAAATCACCTCCGACAGCGCTGGAGTCACGGCTTTATGTATCGTGGGAGCAAACGCTGTTGCTGTCAAGATAAATAAATCCGCGCTGCAGCTGAATGGCGTACCTGAAAACGAAAAAATGGTTAACAATAAAACACAGTAAACTATAAAAAAATTACATACCTGAAAAGCAAACATAACAACAATAAAACATTGCAGAATAGAATACAGTAAAAAAGAGCAGAACAATAGTGAGAGAATAGAGAGAGAGAGAACAAAAAAAAGACAACTATTTTTGTTTTTTTTATTTTATTTTTTTTTGTGTATTTTTTTTTTTTTTACTTTTTTTTTATAACTGTAACTTTTATAACTGTAATGCCCCGTACACACGGTCGAATTTTCCGACGGAAAATGTGTGATAGGACCTTGTTGTCGGAAATTCCGACTGTGTGTAGGCTCCATCACACATTTTCCATCGGATTTTCCGACACACAAAGTTTGAGAGCAGGCTATAAAATTTTCCGACAACAAAATCCGTTGTCGGAATTTCCGATCGTGTGTACACAAATCCGGCGCCCAAAGTGCCATGCATGCTCAGAATAAATAAAGAGATGAAAGCTATTGGCTACTGCCCCGTTTATAGTCCCGATGTACGTGTTTTACGTCACTGCGTTCAGAATGATCGTATTTTCCGACAACTTTGTGTGACCGTGTGTATGCAAGACAAGTTTGAGCCAACATCCGTCGGAAAAAATCCTAGGATTTTGTTGTCAGAATGTCCGATCAATGTCCGACCGTGTGTACGGGGCATAACCGATTCCAGGTTTGGGTCTCTCAAAATGCGATGGCATCTTGGGAGACCCTGTGAAAGTGTGTCCTAGTCTGTGCAATGCTGTACCCTACACTAAAACTCAACTAGTGTATGGTAGCGCTCAAAACATTCACCAATGCATAAACCAGGATTGCCAGGACAGGAGGGACAATAATACCAGGTGTCACGCCTATATCCGCGCTTTCTGCAGACACGACATTTTCTTTGGGGGGCTCGTTGGGTAGGGGTGCTCGGGAGGACATAAGGAAAATGCCTCTCATGCAGCCGGCTTACTGCATTTGGCTGGGGAAGGTGAGGTGAAGCACCGTCTGGAAACAGAAGGGCTCTGACGATCTCTTCCTGGAATTTAAGGAAGGATCCAGTCTGTCCTGAAGCTCTGTATAGCACATGAGCGTTCAGCAAAGCCAATTGAAATAAGTATACAGACACTTTTTTGTACCAGCGTCTGGCCTTACGGGCAACTAGGTACGGCGCCAACAACTGGTCGTTGAGGTCCACCCCTTCCATATTTTGGTTATATTCGTGGACACAGAGGGGTTTCTCCACAACACCAGTCGCCGTAGTAATTTGGACCGTCGTGTCTGCATGAAGGGAGGTAAGAACTAAAACATTCTTATTGTCCCTCCACTTCATAGCGAGCAAATTATTACACCGCAAGCAGGCTCTCTCCCCCAGCCTAAGACGGGAATCTACAAGCCGCTGGGGAAAGCCCCGGCGATTAGGTCGCACGGTGCCACATGCTCCAATTTGATGATCAAAAAGGTGACTAAAAAGTGGCACGCTCATGTAATAATTGTCCACATATAAATGGTACCCCTTTCCGAATAAGGGTGACACCAAGTCCCACACAATCTTGCCAGCGCTTCCTATGTAGTCAGGGCAGTTTGTCAGCTCTACGTGACTATCTTTGCCCTCGTAAACCATAAAACTACATGTATAGCCTGTGGCCCTGTCACAGAGCTTATACATCTTGACCCCGTATCAGGCACGCTTGCTGGGAAGGTACTGTTTGAATGACAAGCGGCCAGAAAATTTAATCATGGACTCATCAACGCAGACACTTGATGGGGAGTAAACAAGTCTGCAAAACGTTGGTTGAAGTGGTTTACGAGGGGCCGAATTTTGTAGAGCCGATCGTATTCAGGGTCTCCACGAGGACGACAGAGTTCATTGTTGTTGAAGTGCATGAACCGCAAGATCTGCTCGTATCCCTGGTCATGGAGGCAGAGAACAAGGGCATATGGTGAATTGGGTCAGTGGACCAATATGACCGCAACTCACACTTTTTAGTTATGCCCATGTTGAGGGATAGGCCCAGAAAGAGCTTAAATTCGGAAACCGTAATTGGTCTCCAATCTCTGGCAAGGGAGGACTGGGGAATAGTGGCGATGTGTTGATCAGCGTATAAATCGCTTTGGTCCACAATAGATCTATAGAGATCTTCAGTGAAAAACAGCGAATAAAAATCAAGTGACGTAAAATCAACCGTTTCCACCTGAATTCCGGGCTGGCCAGTGAATGGGGGAAGTACGGGTGCTGCAGAAGTGGTGGGCTCCCAATTAGGATTGGCGAATGCAGCAGGAAGGGCACTATGGGCACAACGGGCCTGTGTTCGTCTTCTTGGTGGCAGCGGGACACTACTTGTGCTTGCCACCTCGCCAGCTTGAACTGCACTTATGGGACTTGCCACGTCACCACGTGATACTGCAGTGCTGGATGTACGACCAGGGTGTACTAGGCCGCTGGTGCTTGCCAGTTCACCAGAAGGAATAGTGGCACTAGTACTGCTCTGCTCCATACGAGAGCCCTGCAGTTTTTGCACATCAAGGACAGAAGAAGAAGTTTGGGGTCTGGTACGCCTGACCTTGGCAGGGACCACAACTCCGTCGTCAGAGCTATCTGTTATGGAGCCGCTGTCGTCTACAGGATCGTATTCTGAGCCTGAATCTGACAGATGAGTGACTTCCTCTTTATCTGTCATGTTCAGAAACGTGTAGGCCTCTTCACTAGCGTACCTTCGATTTGCCATTTTGGGCTCTAAATTTAGGGGTACACTAGTGAGACTCACAGGCAAAAAAGCTCCTGACTGTCAGCGACTGTATCAAAATGCTACCAAAAAACTGTTAGCGATCGCAGGGATCAGGCCTGACTCTGTGAACGTTGCAGTTATGTGTGCGCAGTGTTTTGTAAGTGTCAGTGATCGATCGATACTGCACTTCGGTGGGCTAGGCTGGGCCGAGGGGCAAAACGCAGGTGCTAGCAGGTATCTGGGCTGATCACGCTAACACTGCGTTTTTGGGGACCCTAAACTGCTGGGGACGCTAGTATAGATCTGATCGGATCAGATATTGATCCGTACAGATACTATACCACTAAGGGAGGTGTATGCTGCATGCGTGGGTGTTAGCGGTACTGGCACTAACCTGACGCTGCCTGGGGCGACGCAGACCTTATCTGACCCTAAAAACTTAACTTATATCACCGCCGGGCGATTAGGGGGTTAAACCTTTATAAGGTAATAAACGGCGGGTGCCCTAAAACTATAATAAACAAACTAACTAACCAGTGTCACCCGTAACAGTTATACGGTGTTCACTGGTGAAAGGGTTAACTAGGGGGCAATCAGGGGGTTAAAATCTTTATTAGGTGGTATATGGGGGTCCCTGTCGCTATAAAACACTGACGGCGAACCTATATACTTACCTCCCTAACTAGCGTCACCTGTGTCACTAATACAGCGATCAGAAAAACGATCGTTTAGTGACACTGGCGACGGGGGGGTGATCATGGGGTTAAAACTTTTTTAGGGGGGTTAGGGGGGTACCCTAGACCTAAAGGGGGTTACCCTAGACCTAAAGGGGGCTAACCCTAACTGCCCTACCACTTATAACTGTCACAAATGACACCAATGCAATAATCAAAAAGAAAAAAAAAACTGCTTTTGGTGTCACTGTGACAGGGGGTACAAGGGAGTGATCGGGGGGTGATGGGGGGGGGGTGAAAAGTGTGCCTGCGTGTTCTACTGGAAGTGTAGTGTTGTGCAAACTTACTTGGATGTCTTCTCTCCTCGGCGCCGGAACGAAAAGACCGGCTCGAGGAGAGATGACATCACTTCCTCTGCTTCTGGACACAGACAACTGCATAATGTGCTAGTATGCATTGCATGCTAGCACATTATGAAATGCTCACCTTGGAATGAAGCCCTTCAGTGCTGTGCTGTCACCGCTGAGAGAGCTGACATCTTCCCCTGGTCTTTATTCTGGGTTTGTGCATTTCGGCTATGTGATTGGCCACAGCCGCAATGACGTCACTCCCGTGCATGCACTCAGGAACCCTTGGTTTCCAGGACAAAGCTTTGAAGCTCCGGCAAGGTATGCTGGACTTCAGACCACATGCGTTGGTGACGCAACTGGCCATGTTCAGGGTGAATATCTCCTAAACGGTGCACGTTAAGGAGATATTCATTTTTCCTACAGGTAAGCCTTATTATAGGCTTACCTGTAGGTAAAAATGAACAAGCAGGCTTTACTACCACTTTAAAGTGGATGTCAAGCCTGATTCATAAAATGAGAGCTGGGTACATATATCTGCAGTGTTTTCTTATCTTTCTTCAAATTCTTAAGTCCCATGGCTTTCTCCTGCTCCATTCTTCTGTTAGCATAACTTCTGACAAGTTCTCTGTCAACTGTGATAAAACCATTTTATGTCAGGGAGGGTGCTATAAATAGATTAGCAGAGTGCTGGTCTATTCATAGCACAGCTCTGCCTATGTGGAGTGGGGGTGTGTGCCTTTCCTCCAATCAGCTGTCGCACAGTGTATGGCAAGAATCCACACCCACAGGTGAATCAGGAAGAGAAAATTCTAACAGGACGTGCACTTTTTAAACTGTATATAAAGCTGAAGACAGCAGATATCCATGTAAAACTTATGTAGGGAGATTTGTTTCATCTCTGTGTATCATCTGAGGCTGTTCACTTCACTGGGTATATGTGACGCTTTACAACCACTTTAAGGTCCTTTGCAATATAAGCCAAGGAAGCTATTAAAACTCTGTAGTGTAGTAATGCTTTTAGTAAATAGGAATTTATAGCATATGTAGCAGGGTTGCTAACCAATTTAGCTTGCTAGCTGAAAACTAGCCTGGCTGATTGATAGGGGATGCACTGGTTCTTTCCCTAACTCTGGATTTGATGCACTTCTCTCTTCTGTCACTAGGTGGCATTGTTGCCCGTGGCATTAGAATGATGAGGGCGTAGTGAATTCAGATGAGGAGTGAATGGGTTGTTTCAGCCAATTGGCAGGGATTTCTTTGGTCTCTTGGCATGCTGGGAGAGCCTATTTTTTCAGGAGGAGTCAGGTGATCGGGGTTCTGTGCCACCTGGAATGCTGTCTGGGTGGACGTGTGTTACAAGGCCCCAGGTTGCTAGGCCAGAAGGCCTATCCTGGGAGCACCTGGCTGCTAGGTGGTTAGAGGCCTATCCAGGTTTGAGAGAAGCAGAGCGGGGTTGGGTCTTCAGGCTGGAAGCTCAACAAGTTGCAGAGGTTCCACCAGACGGGGGAACTGGATCGTTGCCAGCGGTGAGGGAGAAACAGTTGCCTTAAGAGACGACCACTCCTGTCGCCAGGGGCAAGTGATGTTCAAGGCCAGAGGTAAAGGGAGGAATAGTCACCAGCAAGGGATCCTCATTCTTATTATCAGAGGCCAGTGCTTGGAAGTCTGAAGAAGTACCAGAGCAGCCTTTTCACCAGCAGCGGATGGTGAAGAAGTGGGAAAGCTTCAGCAGAGTGCCAAGCTAGGTACCCGGCGGGTTAGCAGGGGTGACGCTTGAGGAATATACAGTGGGTTAGCTGTGGAAGAGCTCAGGGGATCCAGTGACGACTGGGATCTTGAAGTCTAGTGAGAGACCAGGAGCTCAGAGAGTGAAGATTTAAAGTAGGATGCTGTGAGATGTGGGTAAAGATCTAAAACGGGTTACTATGAGTTACGTGTACAGATCTCTATTAACTGTTGCAAACTCAGTTGACATAGGAGACAGTAGTTATACAAATACAGTTGCTGCATCCAGCTTAAAGGCCCTCCACCTGTATAGCTGTCTGCCTATTATTTTGTCTCAGAGTCTGCCAATTACCATTGCATCTGCCTAATGGTGTCCTGGCCCTAACCCTCGCTCCCCCAGTTCTGTTAAGAGACAATAAATCTCCTTTTCTTGCTTTCAAAATTAGGATTTTTAAAACAGCTTACCTGTAAAATCCTTTTCTTGGAGTACATCATAGGACACAGAGCCTCAAGTAATTACTTGGTGGGTTATGGGCCTACCTTCAGGTGTTGACACTGGTATAACCAATACAGGAAGTTGACTCCCCTATATAACCCCTCCTCCTTCCAGGAGTCCTCAGTTTTTGTAGCCAAGCAATATACTCTCACCCCATAAAACAGAGGGGCGGGAGCTCTGTGTCCTATGATGTACTCCAAGAAAAGGATTTTACAGGTAAGCTGTTTTAAAAATCCTATTTTCTTTATCGTACATCATAGGACACAGAGCCTCAAGTAATTACTTGGTGGGATGTCCCATAGCAATGCTACTTGAGGGGAGGGAGACACAACCCGTAGGGCACCCCCAGACCTTGAGGAATTATACTTCTGCTTGCAGCACACTGCGCCCGAAGGCGATATCCTCATTCCATTTTACATCTACTTGATAAAATTTTGTAGATGTATGCACTGAAGACCAAGTCGCGGCCTTGCAGATCTGAGACATGGAGGCCTGGTGACGCACTTCCCAAGAAACACCAACCGCTCTAGTAGAGTGCGCCTTAACTTGAAAAGGGGGAATCTTTCCCTTTAAATCATAAGTTCGAATTATAACTTGCCGAATCCACTTAGCCACAGTGGATTTTGCCGCTGCCTGTCCTTTTTTAGGACCCTCTGGCAGAATAAATAAGACATCAGTCTTACGAATCTGAGCAGTTTTCTTTAAATAGATCTTCACTGCTCTCACCACCTCAAGACAATGTAGTGACTTTTCTTCCTTGGAACATGGTTTTGGAAAACACGATGGCAGGACAATATCTTCATTCAGATGAAAACCTGAAACCACTTTTGGCAAAAAGCCTGGATGAGGGCGTAACACCACTCTGTCCTCATGAATAATCAAATATTTCAGGAAAGAGCAGCCAATTCTGAAACCCTCCTTGCTGAGGATATAGCAACCAAAAATATCAGCTTCCTAGTCAGAAGGACTAAGGGAATCTGCTGTAATGGTTCGAATGGCGGTTTTTGTAACACTGACAAAACTAAATTCAAGTCCCAAGGGCTTAAGGGTAATTTAACTAGCGGAATAATCTGCATCACTCCTTGCATGAAACCCCGCACTAAAGAATGCGTAGCAAGTGGTCTTTGAAATAAAATTGATAAGGCTGAGACTTGGCCCTTAATAGTACTCAAGGCCAACTTCATCTCTATGCCTACTTGTAGAAAGGCAAGAATTCTCCCTATAGTATATCTCCGAGGGTGCCAACCCTTGGATTCACACCAGGAAACATAAGCTTTCCAGACTCTATAATATATAGCTCTAGAAGCTGGCTTCCTAGCATTAAAGTAGAAATAACTGCCCTGGAAAGCCCACGTCTTTTCAGAATGTGGGTCTCAATAGCCAGGCCGTTAAATTTAGCATTCGTAAAGTAGGATATTGGCCCCTGTGAGAGCAGGTCTGGCCTTAGTGGAAGGGACCACAGATCCTCCACTGCCATCTTTACGACCTCTGCATACCATGACCTTCTGGGCCATGCTGATGCTGCCTGAATTAGCGGTTTTCTTTCCAGCTTGATCCTGCAAGTCCAAGATCCAGAATAGGGGGAAATGCATAGATCAGTAAAAGCTGGTCCCACAGTATCATCAACGCATCTGTTCTGCATGCGAATGGATCATTTGTTGTGGACACAAAATTTACTAACTTTATGTTGCACTGGATACTAGAAGATCTACATCCGGAGTCCCCCATCCTTGACAAACAACCCGAAACATGTCGGGGTGAATAGACCATTCCCCTGGGAATAATCTGCTGGTGGCACATGTAGTGCGCGTGCCAATTCTCTATTCACGGAATGAAGACAGCCGATGGGCACGGAATATTTCTTTCTGCCCAAGTTAGAATATGGTTCACTTCTCTTTGCACTGAGAGATTCTTGGTGCCCCTTTTGGTGATTGATATAGGCCACAGCCGGGGCATTGATGGATTGCCCCGACAGGATCCAATCCCTTAACCTGGAAGTCCAGGCTTTTAGAGCCAGACGCACTGCCCGAATCTCTAGGATGTTGATGGGCAAGGCTCTTTCGGTTCTTGAACACTGTCCTTGGACAGTTGTCTTCTCTTTCATTACCACTTTCCAGAAAAGTGGTTTGAAGTATTTACTCTTTAGGACATTCTTTAGTAACCACCAATTGAGGCTTTGGGACACCCTTGGGGACAGCCGCATTGGCAAGTCCAAAGCTTGGATCGTTTTGTTCCAAGCAAATAGAATACTGTTTTGCAACAGTCTCGAATGGAAATGGGCAAAGGGAACTGCTTCGAATGAAGCCACCATCCTTTCTAACAACCTCATGCAAAAGTGAATGGAGGGACCTCCTTTTGACCTGACCATCTGCACCAACTCTTTTATAGAATGGTGTTTTTTTTGTTTTTGTTTTCCTGGGCAAGAAGACCCTTTTTCTGGGCTGTATCTATGATCAGACCCAAATGCTGCAGCCCTTTTTTAGCGATTTTAATGGAGACTTTACTAAGTTGAGAATGCAACCCAGACCTTTCCAGGTAACTGGTTGTAATGCGTACACCTTACTCTGAACAGCGATTGGTCTATTAGCAATAGATCGTCTAGGTATGCCAAGACTGTTTAAGCCCTGTGCCCTTGACCTGGCTACAGGTGGGGCTATCAACTTTGTGAACACTCGAGGTGCTATAGTTGGCCCGAAGAGCAAGGCTATAAACTGAAATGCTGCTGTTCTACTTAGAACCGCAGAAACCTTTGGTGAGCGGGAAATATATGGACATGCAGAAATGCATCCCTGATGCCGATAGGCGCCAGAAGTTTTCCTCCTTGCAGGAGAGAAACTACTGACTTGATCGACTCCATAGAAAGGAGCGGATCTTCAGGAACTGATTTAGATTCTTTTAGATCTAGAATGGATCTGTTGAATTTCTGCGTGGCTCTGTACATGTACAGGAAACGCATGAAAAAGGCAGTGAAGGTTCCAAGGAACCTAAGAAAAAACAGAACTATCAGCTGACTCTACTAGAGGTAGCTTGAAAGAGGCACAACTCATCTCGTATAAGCAATTTCTCAGATTGCGAGGCTGAAAAAAAGTTCAACTCTAGTTGTCTCCTCTGCAGAGGAGTACTCGGTTTGCCTTTCTTCCCGATTACCTGAGGGTAATCCTTCATCCTCTACCCACTGTTCCCTTGATAAGGGATCTCAGGTGGGGGAGGGGGATCTAACACGCTTCCCATCATTGGATAGCGGATGCGATTAAAGTCGCTAATTTTCCTTCTAGGCCCTGCAGGGCGGAGGAAAAACGCATCTTCAATCATATATACAGGGGCTGAATATTTTCTCCTCTTAGGCTCAGTTTCCACTATTGCAACCCTAAAGTTGCGTGATTTTACCACGATCCTTTGCCGCCAAGAATATGTCGGGGCGCGAATTTGATGCAACAGGAAACAATGCCTGTGTATTCTAGAGGTTTATGGACCTCAAGTTGCATCAAGGTGGTACCAAAGTTGTGCAGGGACTGCCTTGAAGTCGCACAGATCTGAACAGTATTTCTTGGAAATCATGCCCTAGAGTCTGACGGTGGAGGTCGTCACCACTGCCTAGAGGCAGCTGCCCCTGCGCAGGGGAAGGAATCTGTTTAAGTGACTTTGTCCAAGGTCACAAGGAGCCAATGTGAGAACGAGGTCCCACGTCTTTCAGGAAGCCTCCCATGGCTACGCTGGCCATCAGAGTAGTTAACCTGTGAGGAGTGGCTCCTTCACTAGTGAACACCGACATGTGGATCTGAACCCATGTCTGCCAGGAAGTCTCCCATGGCTGCACTGGCCGTCAGAGTACTTAACCTGTGAGCTGTTGTGGCTTCACTTTAAATAAAAGGACATTTATACCTTGTACTGGACAAAAGAGCTTTACTGCTAGAAATCATTTGGATGTATTTCACCAAACCTTCCCCAATGAAAAGGGAAACTAGTCAGACACCCTTTTTTGCAAGATGCTTAGGCTGACCAACCCTTTTAACCACAGGGTCCTAAGCATGTTATTTAGCACAAGCGCAAGGCGAGACGCCTGGTGGATAGGGTCTTTTATGGCATCTATGGCGAAATATAGCGCCATTGGTAGGAGGATTTTAACGAAAAAAAATTCCAACTCCTTATCTGTTGGATGCTTAAGCAATTATGCATCTTTATTGATGCTGGAAATCGCAGCGTCTACTGCTGGTACTTTCCTCCATGATAGAGAACTGAGAAACTCTTTGGAGGGAAAAAAATGCTTATCCAGATGATCCCATTCAGCATAAATAAGCGCTGTAAAAGGTTGTTTTTTTTTTTTTTAAGAAAAAAAAAACAAAGAAGGGACCTGGAGTGTTTGGCCGGCTTCCCTAAACATCTCACGGCATGGCAGCGGACCCTGGCAGCTCCTCGGCATCTTGTTCTACACAGCATCCTGGGCTTACTTTGATTGATGAGCCTAATACTTACCTTGCTATGTGAGTTGCTATTTGGCACCTTTTTATTTTTTAATAAAAAGCTTTTAAACAGTCTGCACTTAGATGTGCTTCTCTATTTGTTTTTTGTGTTCAAAACAATTCTGTCCTCCTCTGCCTCCAGAACAAGTGTTCCTTCTTTGTCTTCCCTATCCCTCCCCTTATTTTCTGCAACCTCATTTCCTGTAAGGAGCATATAAACCAGTCCAACAGTTTCATTTGCATATCAATAGAGCCTTTTTTTTTGGCCAAACACAACACATGTAACTAATTCATTTATATCTAAGCTATAAAAAATCACCTACATAGCCATAGCAACACAATCGTTCAGAGATTTTGCACTTCGCAGAGGTGCCTTGACGCAACATTGTGGCTTTACATACGTTTGCAAACATATGCAACAAAAAAGCTCTTTTAACCTAAAATTTTGAAACAGTAAAAATATTTCTGGGAATTAATTTTTTCCCCAAAAAAACTTTATCTCGTGCTTCTAGCAATTTTCCTTAGAATGGTAAACATCCCTGGTTATTTTTTAGCATTTTGAAAATAGAGATGGCTGCTGGGAACGAATGACTCAGGAGTTTCAGTACATCAGTAACCGTCCACTGGCCAAAGAGAAGCATTACGGGACCTAGAAGAAAGGCCGGGGGGAGTATTAGTAGTATTTCTGCCTTCATTAGTAGTAGGATCATTACTTATAGTAGGAACAGTAACCATAGTGCTACAAAAATATTATTATTATATGACCTGTAATAGTAGGAGAAAACGCAATACTATTATCACCTTTATGAATAGTAGTGTCTACAGCAACATACCCATTAGAAAGAACAGTAATGAAAAGGTGTAAATGTAAAATAGTAATTGTAGTAATATTGCTAGCATTAGTAGTTGGATCAATTTTATTAATAGTACAATAATTGTAGTAATAAAAAATATATGTATTATCTGGTGTAGTCCTTTTTTATCTTTACTTCTAGTAGTAACCAAACTTTGGAATTAACAATAGTAGAAAAGGAAAAGTAACATAATATTTGTAGTAATATGGCTATCATTATTAGTTAGATCAATACTAATAGTAGGAGAAGTAATTGGAATAATAAAAAGCTAATATACAGAATTATGTCATAGTAGGAGAGGGAGAAGGAGTTCTTTTATCACCTTTACTACTAGTAGTAAATGCAGAAGCAAAACCAGTAATAGTAATAGTAGCAGTAATGTGGTCGTATTATTAGTAGCATTACTGACATTTATTGTAGAATGATTCTAACAGTAGCACAAGTAATCGTAGAAATAAAAAATGATTATATTACCTGTAGTAGCAGTAGGAGGAGAAGTAATTCTATTATCAACTTACAACTAGTAGCGATTACAGTTGAATATGCATATAAAAATAGTAAAGTTGTAGTGGTATACTATTGTTAGTAGTATTGTCAGTTTAAGTAGTAGGATCATTACTAATAGTAATGGAAGAAATCACATTAGTAAAAAAAAGCTAATGATATCTATTGTAGTATCTCTGTTAGTACTAAAACCAGCAGTTATAGTACACATGATTCCTATTGCTATTATCAGACATGATTTCTTGTTCCAGACAAGGGTGGAAGGAGAAGGAAGACCAGGTGAGAAAAGTAATTAAAGGGGTTTATAAGTGGGACAACCATGAAACCAATGGCCTGGATCCTGAGGTGGTGCCACAGGTGGATTGTGTCCTCAGTCTATGGATATTAAATGTCATCAGTAGAACAAAGGAAGACTTCCTGAGGAACCTGGAGAGATTCACATCCAGACTGAAACTTGGAGGCCAGCTGATGCTGTTTCTGGTGCTGAACATGACCTTCTACAAGGTGGGCCACCATCGCTACTTTTGCCTGACCTTGGACGAGATAGAAGTACAAGAACTCGTGATTAAAGCCGGCTTCGTCATTGAAAAGTCATCTGTCATTAAAGCTGTGGAGCCCAGTGATATTGTTGACTACAGCCATATGAGTTATGTCCTTGCTCGCAAAGTAAAAGAAGCCTGAAAACCAAAACCCAGAGATCTCATCTCATCTCATCTCATCTCATCTCATCGTGGTGAACCAAACTTACAACTTGAATAAAATATATAATACATTTTGCCATTTCCTGAAACATTGTATTTATGTTTTCTTTGGGAAAAAGGTACAAGCCTTTATTTAAAGCCAACTGTTCTCTCCAATAGGAAAACGAACAAGAAAATGTTACATTTTTTTTAGTAAAAATGTTGCTGTCCATGCCTTCCTGTCCCGGTGACAACCACACTACCCCATTTCTTGTACAAGTTTCACAGGAACAGGAACTGTGGGAATTTCTGCAATGGGACAGTAGACACATTATTTACGAAAGGCAAATCCACTTTGCACTACAAGTGCAAACTACAAGTGCAAAGTGCACTTGAAATTGCAGTCGCTGTAAATCTGAGGGGTAGATCTGAAATGAGGGGAAGCTCTGCTGATTTTATCATCCAATCATGTGCAAGCTAAAATGCTGTTTTTTATTTTCCTTGCATGTCCCCCTCGGATCTACAGCGACTGCACTTCCAAGTGCACTTTCAGTGCAATTTCAAGTGCACTTTGCACTTGTAGTTTGCACTAGTAGTGCAAAGTGGATTTGCCTTTCGTAAATAACCCCCAGAGAGTTATAAAATCCTGATATTAAAGCAGAGTTCCACCTAACTTTTTTTTTTTTTTTTAACAAATACTGCAGCTGCTGATTTTTAAAGTAAGGACACTTACCTGTTGGGTGGATGCGCCGCCATCTTCGGTAAGAGAATCAGGAAGTAAAGCCTTGCAGCTTCGGGCTTTGTGGCTTCACTTCCTGGTTCCCTACTGGGCATACGCGACTCGTGCTGCACGATCCCACTGGTCTCTGCTGTCTTCTGGGACCTGTATGTCTCCCAGAAGACAGCGGGGGGGACGGAGAAGGCCCCGGAAGTGGCGTAGGTATCCTCGGGTGGCTCGGCTATCTATGACCGGAAGTGGGAGCAGAATACCTGTATTAAACAGGTATCTGCTCCCCTGTCCCCCCTGAAAGTTGCCAAATGTGACACCGGAGGGGGGGAAGATTCCAAAAAGCAGAAGTTCCATTTTTGGATGGAACTCCACTTTAAAGTATATGTGACATAATCATTTGTCTTTTTGTCTAATGGAATTGTTTGCATACATTACTTTGAATGTAGCACCTTCTACCAATAGGTAGATGCTAGTAATGTTTTTTTACTAGGAACTGTCAGCACAGGCAAATTTAGGCAGGCTTATGCTGCAAGCTAGGCCTGTCTGTTTTAAACTGGGGGCTGGGCGTGGTCAGAATAGCAGTAGGTGTGACCACCTGTGCTCTAGTTCTGAGGCGCCTCCCCTGCTTCCAGGGAGAATATTCTGGAAGAGGGGCTTGGGCCTAGAACTGGAGTGGCAGGCAGCTCATGTGGGAGCCCTGGCCAATCCCCAATTGGTATTGGCAGGGGGCGGGCCTCCTATATAAGCTGAGGTAACATGCCACTGGGGGGAGATGTCGGCTGAGTGAAGTGAGGAATTTAATACTAGGCTGCAGCAGGAGGGCACCCCCATCTGGAGGGGGGTGTACGATCGCAGGAGGCGGCCCAGGGAGAGCTGTGAAGGAACTTTGCCTCTACATGGTCATTGGCAATGTCTTTGTCATCACACGGCCGGTGATAACTCCTGGAGCAGAGGGGCAGGTGAAGCTGTCGGAACGTATGGTCCGGTTCAAGTTCCTCATCAAGGACTCAGGGCAGTGAGAGGTCGGTGAGTGTTACCACAGTGGAGGGCTGGATGTGCCAGGGAGTCTGTGAGGGAACTTTGCTTCTACACGGTCATTAGTAAAGTCTTCATCATTTACACAGTGAATAATGGGGAATCCTGGATCAGATGAGAAACTGTGGGGATATGTGTCAAATCGATGTGGCCTGAGGGCACAGGATTTGCAAGCTGGGCTAGCTGGGAACAGTAGTCCACCATCCAAGACAAATATGCTTTTAAACTACTGGACCTCCAGGGAGAGGTACTGCAGGTCTCAGGCCCAGTAGCAGCGAGCAACCAGAGCTTACTTGGGGACTTATTCAGAGGGGGTTCTTATTGCTCGGGAGACGAGGATGTGACATTATTTTAAAGAAATTTTGTGCAGGAGGACAGAAGTTTTGGGCAGGAGAGAAGAAGTTCTGGGACCATCACTCTTACACATCAAGAGTGATGTCCTCACCCTTTACACGGTAATGGATGGGGAAATCTTAGAAGGAATAGTCTGCGGGAGTTGAGCAGAGGAGGAGCAACAGTCTGCATGGAGATGCAGGAGGAGAATTATACACAGTACAGATACACATCATTTCTTCTGGCTCTAACTTTGTGCTATGAAGATAATCTTTAAAACATGATGGCAAACGATTCTTTGGACATCACATATACCCTTTTCCCATCCAAGTTGTACCCCCCAATAAAACAACAAAAACAAAACCAGCAAAAGACTGTTCATTGTCTCTGCAAGTGATGTATGAAGTCTGGCAGCGGGGTGAATTGGCAGATTGTCTGTTACTAGCGGCAACTACATCGCTACATGTAGTTTTAGCATGCAGTCATGTGACCACACACCCTCTCTGCCCATCCCTCTTTCTGCAGGGGGTCGGTGTCCGAGGGCAGAGAGCGAATGACATGTAGGACAGCAGAGAAAAAAGCTGTGTATCAAGCAAAACAGGGCTGACCAGCGGTGTCGCAGCAATGCTATTTGGCTACAAGCGCAGCATGCATCAGCACAGCATCCTGTAGCTACAATCAGTAAGCTGAGAAACACAAACTGACCACACCAGCATGGATCTGCCTCTGTGCTTGGTGCGGTCAGAATACTACAAGACTCTCTAAAAGAATAGGCAAGAGCCCCATGGATTTGTTCATTGTAACTGCACAAAAAGCAACATATACAATATTCTTTAATAAAAAGGGAATTCCTTACATGAATATCAATTATAAGGCTTTATATACTTCTCCACTTTATCCAAAGGAAAAACTGTCTGTAATCAGGCTTCAGGAGGCATTTTCTTTCTTGAAATTAGTCCAATCCTCCCTTTGAGCCTTTTGAAATTCCAGCAAAGTTTAGATTTTGTGTAATTTCTCACTGAAAATCTCTAACTCTGACCTGTTTACATCTGCCCTGATTTATGTGTGTAAAGACTGAGCAAGGGAAGGACTACAACTCCAAGAATTTACCTAATTTATGACCAGGTCTCATTATACAGCAAGCATTGCTGGTTGAAAACAGTAAGGAGAATGTTAGACTAATGCAGAGGGGCCACAGCTCTCACACAATAGCCTTTCTATGTGGAATGATACAAGCCAGGGGCTTTTAGATTAGGGAAGGATAAGATGAGATAAGACATTGAAGCTCACCAAAATTAGATGTTAGGTTGAGCTTTAAGATGAGGGTTAAAGATAGTCCAAGCTTGAGGGTTAGGAGTAGAGCTAGGATGAGGGTTGACCATAGGGCCAAGGTAGGAGTTAAAAGTAGGACTAGCTTGAAGGATAGCGCTAAGTTAAGAGTTAGGTAAGTAGTAACGGTAGGGCTAGATTAAGGGTTAAGGAAAGGGCTACAGTAAGTTGAAAGTTAATGATAGGGCTAGGTTGATGGTTAAGTGTAAACCTTAATTAGGAGTAAAGGGTAGAGCTAGATTGAGAATTAAGGATAGGGCTAAGGTAAGAGTTAAGGTCAGGGCTAGGTTGAGGGTTAAGGATAGGGCTAAAGTAAGACATAACAGTAGGACTAGGTTGAAGATTAAAGCAGAGTTCCACCAAAAAGTGGAACTTCCGCTTATCCGATTCCTCCCCCTCTGGTGCCACATTTGGTACCTTTCGGGGGTGGAGCAGGTACCTGTTTTTTACAGGTACCCTGTCCCCACTTCCAGGAGACCAGGCCACAGCAAATTACGCCAGCAGCTCAGCCCCCCTCCTCCTTCCCCTTCTGCCAGGCCAGTGAAAGAGCACAGCGCGCTTCGCGCATGCTCAGTAGGGACCCGGCCGTGAAGCCAAAAGGCTACACTGCTGGATTTCCATACCCGCAATGGCGGCAGCAGCACCCGACCAGCCGATGTAAACATCGGCAGCGGTATCAACATTGCTGGACTTCAGGACAGGTAAGTGTCCCAATGTTAAAAGTCAGCAGCTGCAGTATGTGTAACTGCTGACTTCTAATTTTTAAAGGGGGAGGCGGAACTCTGCTTTAAGGATAGGGCTACAGTAAGTTAAAAGTAATGCTTGGGCTAGGTTGAGGGTTAAGTATAGGACTTATATGCTTCCTGCATGTGATACTGAATGACACAGGCAGAATGAAGACAGGAGAAGCACATGACATTATTTTAATGTAAAAATTCTATCAAACTGTACAGTACAGTAAATATTTATACTCTCAAAGAAATCCAGAGGGATGAGACATTATCCTGGATACGGCTTGTGAACACGCTGCTTCTATCAAAATATACAAAATACTACAAACAAAAAAATGCTGAATGCCACATTTTGCAACAAGGTAGAGAAAAGGCACACTACTCAGAAGGCACAACCATTAGGGGGTGCTGTCCTTTAAATCTTAGTAATGCAGATTGGCCACTAGGAGGCACCATTTAAGAGAAATTTAAACTACTGTGTATTTTTCATTTGGTGACTTTTGATTTTCATTAAAAGTGTATCTGAAGTCAATACGTCTAGGATTACTATGTGAATATCTGTATTAATTAAGATAATTTTCTGGTAAAATAGGACTTTGGTATTTTTTTAAATTAATCTTTGATAGCACCATAGCATATCATAAATAACAGTTTAGCAAAATATAACACACACAAAGAACAGGATCGAAAAAGCTTAGAAAAGTTAACATTAGTGAAACTCCTGGTATGATCATAGTTACATTGGTCCTGCTCGGCACGATGTAAGTATGCATATCTCATATCTGAGGGGCCACTGGAAAATCTGACCATCACTGTAGTAGTCGGCGCTACTTCAGTGATAACGGCGATCTTTCGGGTCCTATTCCAAGTGGCGTACCCACTGCATAATGACCACAGGAGGTTGCTCGCACATACAAGTCATTAACAGAACACTTTTTTTTTTTCTAATGAACATTCTCTGATTGGACAAGGTGGAGTAGTGACATCACAATCTCCACCTCGTCCAAACATAGAATGCCTTGTAGTCATTAAAAAAAATACAAGCCCTTCTGTGATTGGTGGCTGTACCGATCAAACACCCCCTGTGGTCAATGTGCAGAGGGGAAGTCACTTGGCACAGGACGCAGAAAATCAGGGCTAGCATTGTAGTAGCAATTATTACTACATTGATAGTCAACTTCCCCAGATATGCATATATCTCATGTCTCTCTCATATGTTCCCCATGATTAAGCTCCAAGGGGCAGAGCGAAACACGTTGGGTACGTGGCCTGGCTGACGCTGCCATTCATCTCACTTTATGCACATGGGTCTGCTTCAGGACGTGTGGCTTATGGATCGCTTCCTATGAGATATGCATACTTAGATTGTGGCAAGCTAGACCAATGTGCCTATGCAGTAAAAATATACAGCTGGAATTCAGCTTTAAAGAAAAATGTAGTCATTGCTTCTTCGTTGCTCATTTTACTGGGTCTGTGATAGGTTGCAGCAAAGAAGGTTAGAACAGACATAAAGGTCCAGACCAACACGCTAAGATCCTCAATTTCAAGGCACATGGATCTTGCTTTAATTCACCACCCCCTCTGATATCATGTCATCCTTTCCAGCGTCTGGATCATTGCATCCTGGATGGCAACAGCAAGAGGAATGACAAATGATATCACTGGGGTTGGCACTCACAACGGTATGGTCAGTGTTCATAAACTGTACCACTATTGATACAATACAATCAAGATGTCCAGTTTAAATATTTTTTCACATTTTTGTAACTGGAACTTCTGATTGGATGAAACTGGATATTAATTGTCTTGTCTTATGGGGGTCTTTTTAGAAGACATTTGTTGGATGAATGCCACACAAATTTGTAAATGCTCAACAAATTTGGTCTGTAAATTCTGTAATAGATTAAAGTGAAGCTCCACCCAAAAGGGGAAGATTTGCTTATTTTCCTTCCCCCCCTCCCCCAGGTACCTGCTTCTACTTCCAGCTGACTTCACCGCGGCAAACTCATCCGAAAGTTCGATATAATTAAAATAAGTGCAGCACTTAATAAATATATATATATATATATATACACAATCATCCCATATGTGATCATGTGCCTATAATGCAAATAAGAAAAATGTTTAAATCAAACGAAATTAGTAATTTGGCATGATTATTCGTACCATATCCTTGTGAAAATGTGTAAATAAACCAACGTGCCACTTATAATACACTTGAAAGAACAAATAGATTGATGAATTTATTGCTTCATAAACAATTGTTCATGTTTTCCTTGTGGAATTATGTTATAAACGTGCCAGTCCACGAAACAAAAATAGATACAAACAAAAATTGATCGATTGATCTCTTTACAGACATCCACCGCCGTGCTTTTCCTTATATTACTGTACTCCCTCCACTGGGTGTGCCTGTACCTTCATTCCTATTTAATCGTTCCTTGTAAAAGGTAATTTCTCTGAAGTTCCCCTCTGGATGATTTTTCCTCTCCTTCAAATCCCAATCAGAGCAATGCCATGTAAAACAATCAGACCTTGTAATAGTGCTTTATCCTTTTAAAAATGTATTAAACCATACAGCACACCATATATGCACTCACATTTAAAACATCTTCATCAAGCATGAGTGTATAACATATACTACTGGTGCTGGGGTTTCACCTGTCCACCGGTTCTGCATCTCCGAAAGCACACAAGACCAGAGCAGCAGAACCAGTGAACAGGTGAAACTATCGCCCTACCACCAGCAATATATGTTATACACACATGCTTGAAAAAGATGTTTTAAGTGTGAGTGCATATATGTTGTGCTGTATGGTTTAATACATTTTAAAAAAAGGATAAAGCACTATTGCAAGGTCTGATTGTTTTACATGGCATTGCTCTGATTGGGATTTGGAAGCAATAGTGCTAAGGAGAAAAAAAAAAATCATCAAGAGGGGAACTTCAGAGGAATTAACTTTTACAAGGCATGAATAAATAGGAATGAAGGTACGGGCACATCCGGTGGAGGGAGCACCGTAATATAAGGAAAAGCACGGCGGCGGATGTCTGTAAAGAGACCAATTAATCGATTTATGTTGTCATTTTTTAGTTTTTTCTTATTTCTCTTTATTATAAGTGGACTGGCACGTTTAGAACATAATTCCACAAGGAAAACATATGGACAATTGATCAAACTATTTGTACTTCCAATTGTATTATAAGTGGCCTGGCACGTTGATATACACAAGGATATGGTAAGAATAATCGCGCCAAATTACTAATTTAGTTAGATTTAAACATTTTTATTATTTGTATTATATGCACAGGATCACAAATGGGATGATTGTATATATACATTAAGCACTGCACTTATTTTAATTATATTGTTTTTTCACATGATATAAGGAAGTGACGTTTATTTAAATTTCATTTGATATTATAGAGCAGCTCGCAAGTTTTTATTCACATTCACCCGGAAGTTCCCCCCCCTCCCTCCTCCTCCCCCGGCCGCTGGGCCATTTCAAAGTGCAGCATACTTCGTACAGCAGGGAACCAGGTCTGAAGCCACAAGGCCGGTTTCCCTTACCCGAGATGGTGGCGACTGCACCCGAGAGCCAATTGAAAAATCAGCTCAGGTGAAGACAGCGCTGGATTCATGGACAGCTAAGTGTCCGAATATTCAAAGTCAGCAGGTACAGTATTGTAGCTGCTGACTTATTTTTTTCTGAAGGAGTCTGGAGCTCCGCTTTAATGCCTATACTGTAGATATTGGCGTTCATCTATTATATGTGGCATATACACCATCTAGTGGCCAAAATGCAGTACAGTTTTCTGAAACACCTCAATGAGAAAATATACAACTTTTTGGCTACTAGATAGAGCTGATGATGATATAAATTAGAATGTTAGAGAAAATATAGGCAAGATTCAATGAGCATACACAAATGTGTGCGACATTCGGCCATCAAAGATTTTATAAAGTGATCTCCTGGTGTATCGAATTGTTATGCAATAGTGATCAGCCTGTTTTCACACCATGTGATTTGTCTTCTATAGTGTTGAGGGCAATCTTTTTTTTTTTTTTTTCCCTATACAAATGGTTTTTTTTTAAAGAAAAGAAGTGGCTTGAATTAATAAATGAAACAAGGCACATGGGATACTGCATGGGATAAACAATCACAATGGAAAACTAATGACAAAAAATGGATAACAATTTAAAATTAGGCGACCAGCTCTTGGGGGTTCCATACTGGACTGAGTGTTCACAACCTCAAAAAAAAAGAAGTTTTGGGACATCAGCTAAGGATTCAGAATTTCTTCTACATAGGGAGACAACATAAGGAAGAATGGAGGGTGGGTTCACAGTTTGTTCGCTGTGCTCGGCGCGTCACCAGCGTACATTTATAAGTCCTCCTTATTTAAAATGAATTCAGATGGCTCCACTTTGTTCCGATCTGTGCAGTCGCCCGGTCTTTGATCTTCTGGAAAATTGTCAGCTAACTTCACCCCTCTCTCATAACACTTTATCAGAGTTACATTGTAACTTCTCAGAAAAGTTTTGTCTGCCCAACGTTTCCGCCTAAGGATCCACAAAGGAGACTGAGATGTATCGGACGCCTTTCGTAACACGAAGCCCTTCGTGGTAATGAGTCAGTCTTCCTGGGTGCATCAATGCCCAACCTTTCCTGGGAGCTCTGATAGAACAATTATAACGGATGAACCTGCAGCCACCTCCCTGCAAGATAAAAGAAGACCAGATGGTTGAGTCTAAAGGGGACCGGTCATTACAAAAAAGGTATAAGTTAGTGTCATCAAATCATATTAGTAAAGAAAATTCCTCGTCATGAAGAGAAATTCTGCAGATATTACACAGCAATGTAAAATACATGTTCAATGACAAATAAAACCATTTCAGCGCTCACACCTGCATACCACCTATGAACAAGATTAATATTAAAAGTACACATTTTATTCTCTCAATTAGTCCAATATACTGTAAAATGACACCAAAATTACAACTCTGGCACAAAGCAGGAAAATAGTTAGGAGTAGAAGAGGAAATGAAGGTTAATTAGGGCTAACTAGGGTAAACTAAGGGGTATATTTATGAAATATTTGCTGTGCGAATGTCTTGAGCATTTGCACTGCCATTTGGAGTAATCCTGTATTTAGAACACCTTTATTTGTTATGATAATCTGAACTATTTTGTGGCCATAACATGGTAATAATGTGGTAATTTCCTGCAATACCTCAATCAGGAAAATACAACATTATGGCCATCAGATGGAGCTGACGGTCATAAGAAAAAAAATAATATAAGCAAAATACAGGATTATTTGTGATAGCTGAGTGAATGCTTGAGACATCCACACAGCGCATTTTCTATAAACTAACCAAAACATTTTTTTTAAATAAAATTTTGTACACTTGTCAGGTTGCTTTAACCGCTTCACCCCCGGAAGATTTTACCCCCTTCCTGACCAGAGCCCTTTTTGCTATACGGCACCGCGTCGCTTTAACTGACAATTGCATGGTTGTGCGACGTTGCACCCAAACAAAATTGATGTCCTTTTTTTCCCCACAAATAGAGCTTTCTTTTGGTGGTATTTGATCATCTCTGTGGTTTTTATTTTTTGCGCTATAAACAAAAAAAAGCGTCAATTTTGAAAAAAAACACAATATTTTGTACTTTTCGCTATAATAAATATCCCCATTTTTTTTTTAAAAAGCTAATTTTTTTCTCAGTTTAGGCCCATATGTATTCTTCTATATATTTTTTGTAATAAAAATAAGTGTATATTGATTGGTTTGCGCAAAAGTTATAGTGTCTACAAAATAGGGGATAGATTTATAGCATTTTTATTATTATTATTATTTCTACTAATAATGGCGGCAATCTGCGAATTTTATCGTGACTGCGACATTATGGCGGACACATCGGACAATTTTGACACATTTTTGGGACCATTGGCATTTATACAGCGATCAGTGCTATAAAAATGCATTGATTACTGTAAAAAATGTCACTGGCAGTGAAGGGGTTAACACTAGGGGGCGATCAAGGGGTTAATTGTGTTCCCTAGTGTGTATTCTAACTGAAGGGGGGATGGGACTTGCTAGGGGAAGAGACAAATCGGTGTTCATACCTTGTATGAACACACGATCTTCCTCTTCTCTCCTCAGAGAACCAGGATCTCTGTGTTTACACACAGAGATCCTGGTTCTCGCCGTGTCACGAGCGATCACGGGAGCATCGGCTCTGGGGGCGATCAGCGGGCGCGTGCGTGCCTCTAGCGGCCACCAGAAGAAGCAATTCGTGCAGCCGAGCCATGTTGCCGCAGTACAATATATTTACCTCCTCTGTTGCAGTGGATTTGCACAGGGCAGCCCAGATCCTTCTCTTCTCTGGTCCCTCTTTTGTGCTCCTCCCTCCTTCCTGTTGAGTGCCCCCACAGCAAGCAGCATTCTATGGGGGCACTCAAGCCGAGTTGCAGCCCTGTGTGTCCATTCAGACACGGAGATGCAGTTCGGTCCCGCCCCCCTCTCTCTCCTGATTAGCTAACTGATTTTGATTGACAGCAGCGGGAGCCAATGGCGCTGCTGTGTCTCAGCCAATCATGAGGGAGTGTTCCGGCTGAGACACTCTTGGACATCGTTGGACAGAGATGGGGCTCAGGTAAGATATAGGGGGCTAAGGTGGGGGCTGCACACAGAAGGTTTTTTATGAGGGTACAACCCCTTTAACTGACATCATATGCAGATGGAAAGTAATGCCTTTGATCTGCAGATGAATGAAACACAGCAAATACAAAAGTAACAATGTTACTTTGTATCGCTCTGAGTCTGACCAATATTTATAAACATTGTTTCAGGTTTTTTTGACAGTTGCTGTATTCACACAGATGTTCCCAGCTTTCATTTTGACAGTCAGGAATCACCAACAAGTGCCAGGGGAGGACTGGCAGAGGGGCAGAATGATGGGATGTACTACACCCGGCCTTGTGCTGGTGTCACAGGGACAGAAAGTGAGGTAAATTCTCCCAAATAGGGAGCAAAAGAAAGCCAAGAGACGTATTTACTATTTTATAGTCTATTCAAAACTAAAAAAAAAAAAATGTTTTGCCAAATGTTGGACTTTCAGTAAAGTATGTGAAATAAAAGCCATCAGTGTTAAAGGTCCATCACTACCATTCAGATCAATAACCCATTCTGAAATCAAGAGATTAAAAAAGGCAGCTTGTGGGACAACACAGACAGTTCCTCTTTCAAACACAATTTGCTAGAGCAGGCCAATTATTTAACAGGCAGCAGAAACATGGGACTTCTGTGGGGTGACTGACCTCGTAATCCTCACCCACGCTGTTTAGAGCGATGTTGATTGTAAAAGTGGAGGCATCATGGTGGGGTTCCAGGAGGGGCTGTTCATCTGGTTTGTACCGTACCACGAAGGCCAAATCAAACTGAGCCTGAAAGGATGAACACAGAGAGAGTGTGAGATATTGCCCTGGCAATCCTGCAGATAAATAAGGTAAACACTATAAAAAAAAAAGTAACTATCCAAAAAGCCAGTGAAACTGGAGGCCCATTCACTAACATTGCTTTCCATACTGAGACACAACTAGAGGGGCACAACGGGTCACCTGGTGCACTACAGTTTGGAATCTGAAAATCAGATTTAATAGTTAAAGACGTTAGAACCCAACTGAACATTTGATTTAAATCCAATAAATACATTCTAGGTGCATCAAGACAAAAAGGTCTTATAGTTCTTCTTTAGAAAGCAGCCACAGCTTCAATAGAAAAGCCTTGTCTTCTGCCAGCATGCAGTAGAAAAGGATCCTTGTTCTCTGAGTGGAAGCAAAGGTCTTTCTGCAGAGGTCCAGCATGCCCCCTGCTACATAGCACTGTAGTCTGAAAAGCAGACCTCTGCAGAGAGGCCACTGCTTCCACATACAGAAAAAAGGTCCTCTTCTGCAGCATGCTGGCAGGGGACAGTCTTACAGAAAATGAACTGTAAGACCTTATACACTTTCACTTTTTTTCATACACCTGGAATATATTTAGCCACTTGAAACTAAAAGTGGATTTGATCTTTTAATGACACTGACCATCTCTGTAGTGAAGTCATTTATTGAATGTTTAACTACATCATGACCTGAATTTGTGACCAGAAGGCATCAAACTGCACCCTGACTCTTATAAGGCTTATCATCACCCCCTGATATAGTGCTCCCACATTTGCCGGGATAGACTTTTACCTGTGGGTCCTTACATTTGGTTGCATCTTGGGTAAGATCCTGTGCAGCCCATGTAATTAAAATTGTCTTATATTGCCATTTTGTTTTTTTGTGATAATTCTTCTTCTCTTTCCTTATAGAAATAAAATTGTTTATGATTGCTCGCCATTATACAGAAACTCCTGAAGAAGCAGTAATATATCCGTGAAACATGTCGAGTGAAGGATATACACATGTCCTGTGTTAATCTGAAAGTGTCAACCCTTTAATGCCACTGCATCTATGTATTCTGAATATAGAGCATTCAGTGTCCTATGACACAGACTCTTTTTTGCTGTTATATGTATTTTTTCTATGTCTCCCTTTTTAACTAAGCAACTTTGTAATAAATATCATCTTTTATATATAAGTGTGTGTTTAAAGCCTTTGTATGGTACCATAAAAGTCCAATCACATATCTTCCTCATTATCAAGATTAAAGATCTCTACAGGTTGCAATATTGTAAATGTTTCTTTTTTTTAATATTTGATACACCTGGATAATGAATTACAAGTATAAGGATTAACATTCTGCAAAGGTCAGGGACGGGGATACAAACCCGCGTGTAATAACCAGGGAACATCTTTTCAGTCACTGGCGCTACAAAGTCCAGCAGAAACTTGTGCCATTCTTTTTCGAAGTTGATCTGGTTCATGTGAATGTCGATAGTTGGAACGTTTTCATATCCTCCCTGCAGCCGCTGGTCCTGCAATACATCAAGAGAAGGGATCGTTACTGCCACTAAATTACCTATTAACCAGCATGTTGTCTGTAAAATGTGTGGTGTATTATTGGCCTCTAGGTGGCACTGTGCACCTTATTTTGGATGTTTGTTTTTTTAAGCACTAAACAGCAACATCTTTTATAATAAACATTGAGGAAAAAAAATGAATGATACAGCATAAACTAATCCTGTACATTGAAGGGTAGAACTACAATTTATAGGGTCTCATAGCAACGCTTTGAGGGACCCCCACCCCATGACAACTACCAATTTAATTTGGGACAATAGTGTACGGCTGCCCATACATAGTTGTTTTTCTATTTTTTTGTTCAGCCAGCTGGATGAACGAAAAAACTGAACCAATTCACACATTCAGTGTGGATGTTGGAATCCTCCCCACTGTGTCATTGTATTCTGACAGATTGGAGACACAATGGGCAGGTGAACATCAGAACTGGACCACTGTCGGCAAAAATTATTATCGCAAAATATTGGAAATCAGCTGTCTTGCCATTCGAACAGCTAAACCACAAACTTTCCTGCATTATGATTAATAAGCGTATGACAGCAATCTTAAATGATAAAATGTGGATGTTCGAGAAAGTCTGGGACCCATGGGTCAAGTATTTGACTGAAGATCCTCGGTCTATACCCAATTAGAGCAGTTTCAGGATGATGGGATTTGGCACATGGGGTCATTTTCTATTTTCCTACTTTTCTCTTCAACCTTTGTTTTCTCTCCAGTGGCGGCTGGTGCTCAAAATTTTTTGGGGGGCGCAAACAAACTGAAAAATACTGAAACACCCCCCCATCAATTGCAGCCTCACTGTGCCCATCAATTGCAGCCTCACTGTGCCCATCAATTGCAGCCACTCTGCCCATCATATGCAGCCACGTGTGTCCATCATATGCAGCCACGTGTGCCCATCATATGTAGCCACTGTGCCTATGAAATGCAGCCACTTGTGCCCATCAATTGCCAGCACTTGTGCCCATCAATTGCGCCCACTGTGCCCCATCAAATGCAGCCACTGTGCCATATCAAATGCTGCCAGTGTGCCCCCCGCCGGCTGCACTTACCTGTCTCGGTGGGACAGCTCCTCAATGTCTTCTCCGGTCCTCTGCTATGATTGGACGCCTGGCATCCAATCCCAGCGCCTGTCATTTCAGCCAATCAGGTGACGGGTAACAGATCCGAGCACCTGATTGGTGGAGAGGCGGTTTAGTGTTGAATATTCGCTTTCCTAACACAGCTGAGTGACCTGTGAGCGCCCACTATGGCGCTCGCAGGTCACGTTTTTTGACGCCTATTAGAGCCTAGGGCTCTAATCAGGTGCTACAAAACCACCCCACGCCGCTGTAATTCAGGCGCCCTGTACCTGAAAAGGTGCCAGGAGCCTGAATAGGGAGTAGAAGCGGCGGCTATTGGTGCTAGAGGGGGTGGCAGGAGAGAGTGGGCAGCGCCCGGGCACCCTTACGGACGCACCACCACTGTTTCTCCCTTTAATTCCCTTTTTTGGTCTTTGCTGTAGTTTTACGAGGGTCTTCTGGCCTATTCCCTATAAACCCTGAACAGCGACTATTTCTTTAGTGTGAATTCAGATATCAGGGTGCCGAGGAATGTGGGATCCTCATTTTGCAGGTGTTGACCCCTTTCATTAATGCATACAGTAAAGAATAAGTGCATCTGCAACCTACAAAGAGTCACGAGCTGACTGTTAATTTGAAATTGCAATAAGTAGAGGCTCCATCTTTAATTGTATATGGAAATTAAGATGCTTTTTATTTAGGTCACATTTGAAGTTCTAAATGAAAATTGGGGCTACCCCAAACAGACAAGGCTAGTATAAGCTATATGGACAGCAAAGATCTATACTTGAAGGAACGCACACTTTAGGTGTACATATATGTTTACAAAAATGTTTGGATATCCACCAATTTAGCATATATTTTATACTGTACATGTTCTTTGTCAACAAGTCTGTATTCTCTTTTGTGAAAACCTTAACAAAAAATATTGAAGCAGAACTGGACCACTGGCCAAAAGAAGAAGGTGGTAATAAATAAGGAAGTCTCCGCGCTAAGGGTGAAAATTACAAGTGAATTGAATAGAAAATAAAATATAAAAGCTGCTCCCCTCAAAGTGCTCAATAAGTAAGCTTTGGGCTTGTGGGGGATATATAGTGATAAGGGGGCGCTGATGATGTATTAGTGTAATAGTAAAGTGCTTGTGCTTAATATTTCATAAACCAATGTGAACAATACTATATAAATATCATCATAAATTCATGAAAAATAATAATAGTGAGTATAATGTGCATCAGTAATATGGTGCTCCCAGCAGACATACCACACATCTGCCTACAAACCAAACATCCACAAATTGTGTAAAATATTCTGAACTGCTAAACCATCATGTGCATCATTTTTTAACATAAATGATCACTAGATGCAAACAATTATAAAAGTACAATATGCATCAATTCACAGAAAGGGAAGAAACCAAAACAAAAACGTCCATATATTATGTGAGGTAATCTGATCTTTCACACCATCACCATTGCCGGTTAGAACTTTTGGATAAATTAACACCCGGTGAGTATAAGTATCCTACTTACCAGACCACCATGACCTCTTTAATTAAAAAGATAGGTCAGGTGGGGCTTTGTGTGATGGTCTGTGGTCTTTACTTGTGTTAGGTAAATAATCCAGGAGGGAAGGAGCTCCGCCAAAATTTCAGAAAAAAAGTAGAAAAAACTATTCCATAGTATAATAATGTTTATTATAAAAGATATATATAAAAAAACAAAAGGCCAAGTGGCCACTTACTTTGTAAGAGCCTATCCTGGAGGTAACAGGCTCAACAATGTCAGGTGAGGTGTGGAGCCGCCGTGCTGCTTGCTCCCGCTTGCAGCGAGCGGCGTGCATTCCACCGCCTATTCAGCCGAAAAGCGGAAGTAGCCGGAAATGGCGTATGACCGGATGCCTCGACGTACGTTTCGTCGTAATGACATCGTCAGGAAGTGTGGCCTGGTTTGATGAGTTAGATTTTCTTTTACATCATGTGGATGGCCGTCACCGTGCATATGCGTCACTTACCTGGGGAAGAGATGCCACCAGGATGCAGTATGGGATGAAGGCAAACCAGCAGAGGCAGTGTGATGCTTTGGGCAAAGATCTGCTATGAAACCTTGGATCTTCCTATTAATGTGGATGTTACTTGACAAGTACCACCTACCTAAACATTGTTGCTGACCAAGTATACCCCTTCATGGAAACTGTGTTCCCTGATGGCTGTGGCCTTTTTCAGCAGAGTAATGCACCCTGCCATACTGCAAAAATGGTTCAAGAACGGTTTGAGGAACACTGAGCCTCACCTTGCAACCTACAGGATTTTAAGGATCTGCTACTGATGGCTTGGTGCCATATATCACAGCATACTTTCAGAGGTCTAATGGCATCCATGCCTCGACAGTTCGTGGTTGTTTTAGCAGCAAAAGGGGGACCTACTCAATATTAGGTGGGGGTCATCAAGTTATGGCGGATCTATATACTGTATATATGACATTTTATCCAGCATAGGATTTGTGAACCTGTTCAGAAGAATGATATTCAGCAGCCTGCTTACCTCTTTACTTCCAGATGACCACTGACCAAAGTGCTCCATTTCCTCCACCAGCTCATCACAGGCTGTTTCTGTGAAAACTGGGAACCAGTAGACATCAGGGCATGGCTGGGGATACCAAACAAAATCTGTGATTACCGAGTACACATCCTTTTACCAATAAATCATCTGTCTGATGCCCAACAACATTCAACCCACCTCCTCTTTGCCCAGGTTGTACTGAACCCACCCCAAGTCTGTGACTGAACAGTGAAAGGAGAAGCAGCACAGTGATGAGCTCATCTCTCTGCTGTCTCCTCCTATCAGCATGCTCCTTGTCAGTGCATAAACTGCCTGGCTCCTTGTACTGCTTCTCACTCTCCAGCTCTGCTGTACAAAGACTGGAAGAGGCGAATACCAGGTCACGTTCAGGTATGTAGACTACTTGTATTTAAATATATATATATATATATATATATATATATATGTATATATAATGGATGTATTAATGAAAAAGAGCTGCATTCATTTGTGTATAGAGTTCAGTTTCATGTTCTGTTATTTTGAGGGCTGTGTTAGGGACCCTCAACTCTTTGGAAACTATTTAACCTCTTTAAAAAAGGTGAAAAAAAATGTTGATTGGTCATTATAATTCTCCCTTCACATGAATCAGAATGTCAGAATAAGAAAAGTACAGTGTTATTTTAAGTGCATTTTTCTTGTCATAAATTAAAAAATAAATAATAATCTTCTCTAAGCTCAGTCATATGACCTAAAGCCTAGGCATGTTAGATCACATGGTCTCTGGCTTCTATTGAGTTTTTAGGGCAACTGATACTGCAGAGTCTTTACCAGACAGAACCGGTCACAAGTATGGAGCTATAATCTGAGACTACATTATGTAATGAACAAATATGGTTCCTCCATACTACTATATACTACATATACTGTATACTACAGATTATACCCAGAAAAAACAGTTTGTAAAACTAACATTCACTGATAGTATATGTGAAAATGGTTTATTTTGCATGTAGCTAGAAAAAGAAAAACTTGACTATAGTTTAATATAAGACTTACAGATTCAATATTGTTTCCTTTGAGGGCAAAACTGTGATTAGGATGGATGTACTTTTCTTTCCAGTCCTGTTTATTGAAATGATATATATTTTAATTTTATTACAATAAAATATGCTTCATCTAAAATATATAACATAGATATATGAGAGGGAAAGAGATAGAAAAGAAAAGAGGTTTATTATGACGTTGGAACCATTGGCAATCAAAATCCGGGGCCATCCAGATATACAGGGGGTTTATTGCGGGGATTGTGAGCACAAGTGTGCGTTGTTCACAGATGACATACTGCTACTTCTTTCTTCCCTGGTCACCTCATTACCCAATTTGCATCTGGTACTACGACAATTTACTTCTATCACAGGCTTGCGGGTGAACCATTCCAAATCCCAAGCACTGAAACTATCTTTACAAACACACATAGTCTACCTTTACAAAGCTCATTTCCCTTTAATTGGCAACCCAAGGCCCTTCTGTATCTAGGTATCTTTTTGACCCCCCTCCCTTCCCACACTTCAATTTATAGACGAAAATTACCTTCCCATGTTTAAAAAAATTTGGAGGATCTCAAAAGATGGTCAAATAATCCCCCTTCATGGTTCGGTTGAATGTACTCTGTCAAAATGACCATTTCACCAAAACTTTTATAATTATTTAGAGCCCTTCCGATATCAATAGTTATGTCTGATTTGAAGAAGTTTCAAGCAAAATTGTTGAAATTTGTATGGGGAGATAAAAGACCCAGGGTGAATAGACAAATATTGTACACATCAAAAATGAGGGGAGGTCTTGGAGTACCTGACTTGATAAAAAATACCATCATGCTACGCAACTGGCCCAATTGAACCAATTCCATACACTACAGTCCAGGCCAATAGATTAGCCACTTAATGTGGATGAAGGGGAAGATAGACCGGAGTAATGCTACGCCCGACTTTATCATTTTCCTTACACCTGTGGGACAGGCTGCTGGCCTTGCATGGATTTAAATCCCTACACAACCCATTGGCTCCCCTGTTTGTAATCCTTTGTTTACCCCAGGTCTTCACCCCCATAATTTTGCATGGTGGACTAACAAGGGTTTGATAAGAATAGCAGATTTCTGCGACCATAGAGGTGTCTTGTCGAAACAAGTTCTTCGGGAGAAGTATCATTTCCCCAATTCTGAACTATATCGCTACACTCAGATAGTGCACTTCTTGGTGACTTTGAATCGCACCTCTGAACTGTGCAGTACTTTCGACAAACACACTGGCCACATATCAAAGATTTATAGTATTTTGTCCTCTACTTTTACAAAGTTATTCTATATGCAAAAATGGGAGCAAGATTTAGAAATCAGTTTGGAAGTTGAAGAGTGGAGTAAACTGGTACAGTGTGTATTCAGATCTTATATTAATACCTCGTTGATAGAGGCAAATTATATGGTCTTGTTGCGGTGGTACATGGTGCCAGTGAGGGTGGCAACCTATGTCACGGGGGCCTCCCCGCAAAGCTTCAGAGGGTGCAGTATGGATGGCACCATGTTCCATATATGGTGGACATGCACAAAAGTGCAGAGGTTCTGGATACGCACGTATAACTTTATATACTCACTAACTCAAGTGAACGTCATTAAATCACCTCTGCAGGCACTGTTGGGGCGCCCAGTGCAGGGGACATATGAAGAGACTTATAGCCTTCATATTTGTAGCAGCAAAAATATGCATAGCCAGATCTTAGAAGTCCCCTACAGTCACTTTCCACCTGCTGAACTCTAAACTATCATGGATAATGGTAAATGAACATCTGTCGGCAATTTTGAACGATAAATATGCTTTGTTTGACAAAACATGAGATCCTTGGATTAAATACCTTTCGGATGCATTAGGAGATGGGATTGCCTCTGAAGTGCTTTTCTACGGGACTAGAGTGCTCTCTATTTCCTCTGTCATCTCCTATCCCTTTCTCTCTTCCTTCGATCTGAATTTGCATTTTGATGGACCATCGGGCCAATTGTAGTCTTCGGGACTACACAGGAGTTACGTTTGTATGTTGCATCAAGCAGATGTAGTAGAGGGGGAAGGGGGTCCACCTCTCAATGTTTTCCCTGATATGCATTAATATACATCTGTGAAGTACCGAGAGCGAGAAGGGTAACCCTGGAACTAAGACTATATTATGTATACATTTCCCTCCTAAATTTTGTATATCTCTACTTGGAAGAGAGGAGAGGGAAGGGAATATTGGGTAATATCATCACTTGATGCTTCTTATGTATTTTATAAGATTTACAGTGTTTCGTTATGGTTTAATTCTTCTATTTTTTATTTTCTCACATAAGACTAATATGTGGAAGATGATATACTAAGTTCAAGATCAACATATACTCTTCTGCAACGCAAACAAATCATATCCTGTTTTCTAATGCGCAATTACTCTTTGTTACAACGGCAAATGCTGAATTCGTACTTGTTCAAAATTTGCTGAATAAAAATATTGAAAAGAAAAGAAGAGAGAGATAACAGAAAAAGAAAAGTGCGAGAGAAAGAGAAAAGACCAAGATCAATACCACAAAGTCATAGATAGATAGATAGATAGATAGATAGATAGATAGATAGATAGATAGATAGATAGATAGATAGATAGATAGATACTGTATTCCTTCTTTGGGTTCATTCCTGAGGCATACAATTCCCAAGTCTCATCTTCATACAGTTCTCACCTGGGTGTTCTGAAAGATCTGCCACAGATCATTATGGAGGTGGCTGGTCTGATAATTATCCAGAGACAGGAGGTGGCCAAACAGTTGCCGGTTGGTCACAAACATGAAAACTCCCTGGAAGAAAAAAAGACGTCAGTACATGATAAGTGACACACATTCCATATTGGATTCACACACCCAGACAGCTCTCCCCTGACACACACAGAGGTGACAAACTATCACAAGTCAGATTAGCACTTGTGTTGACCCCCACGGAGTGGGAATGGTGCACATACAAAGTTCAGTAAATTTTCCTCCATACAGTGAGAGAAAAAAAATATTTGATCCCCTGCTGGTTTTGTACTTTTGCCCACTGACAAAGAAATGATCAGTCTATAATTTTAATTGTAGGTTTATTTTAACAGTGAGAGACAGAACAACATAAATATCCAGAAAAACGCATTTCAAAAAAGTTATAAAATCGATTTGTATCCTAATGAGTGAAATAAGTATTTGACCCCTTCTCAAAACATGACTTAGTACTTGGTGGCAAAACCCTTGTTGGCAATCAGAGGTAAGACGTTTCTTGTAGTTGGCCACCAGGTTTGCAAACATCTCAGGAGGGATTTTGTCCCACTCCTCTTTGCAGATCCTCTCCAAGTCATTAAGGTTTCGAGGCTGAGGTTTGGTAACTCGAAGCTTCAGCTCCCTCCACATACTTTCTATGGGATTAAGGTCTGGAGACTGGCTAGGCCACTCCAGGACCTTAATGTGCTTCTTCTTGAGCCACTCCTTTGTTGCCTTGCCTGTGTGTTTTGAGTCATTGTCATGCTGGAATACCCATCCACGACCCATTTCCAATGCCCTGGCTGAGGGAAGGAGGTTCTCACCCAAGATTTGACTGTACATGGCCCCCGTCCATCGTCCCTTTGATGCTTTGAAGTTCTCCTGTCCCCTTAGCAGAAACCCCCCCCCAAAGCATAATGTTTCCACCTCCATGTTTTAGGGTGGGGATGGTGTTCTTGGGGTCATAGGCAGCATTCCTCCTCCTCCAAACACGTCAAGTTGAGTTGATGCCAAAGAGCTTGATTTTGGTCTCATCTAACCACAACACTTTCACCCAGTTATCCTTTGAATCATTCAGATGTTCATTAGCAAACTTCAGACTGGCCTGTACATGTGCTTGAGCAGAGGGACCTTGCGGGAGCTGCAGCATTTCAGTCCTTCATGGTGTAGTGTGTTATCAATTGTTTTATTGGTGACTATGGTCCCGGCTGCCTTGACATCATTGACAAGATTCTCCTGTGTAGTTCTGGGCTGATTCCTCAACATTCCCATGATTATTGAAACTCCATGAGGTGAGATCTTGCATGGAGCCCCAGACCAAGGGAGACTGACAGTTATTTTGGGTTTCTTCCATTTGCGAATAATTGTACCAACTGTTGTCACCCTCTCACCAAGCTGCTTGGCGATGGACTTGTAGCCCATTCAAGCCTTGTGTGGGTCTACAATCTTGTCCCTGACAGTCTTGGATAGCTCTTTGGTCTTGGCCATGGTGGAGAGATTGGAATCTGATTGACTGATTGCTTCTGTGGACAGGTGTCTTTTATACAGGTAACAAGCTGAGATTAAGAGCTCTCCCTTTAAGAGAGTGCTCCTAATCTCAGCTTGTTTCCTGTATAGAAGACACCTGGGAGCCAGAAATCTTGCTGATTGATACAGGATCAAATACTTATTTCACTCATTAAAATGCATATCAATTTATGACTTTTTTGAAATGTGTTTTTCTGGATATTTTTGTTGTTATTCTGTCTCTTATGCCCTATACACAGTCAGTCTTTCTGATGGAATATGTGCAATCGAAGCTTGTTGTCGGAAATTCCGACCGTGTGTGAACTCCATCAGACTTTTTCCATCGGAATTTCCGACACACAAAGTTTGAGAGTAGGCTATAAAATTTTCCGACAGCAAAATCCATTCGCGTAAATTCCGACCGCGTGTGGACAATTCCGACGCACAAAGTGCCACGCATGCTCAGAATAAATTAAGAGACGAAAGCTATTGGCTACTGCCCCGTTTATAGCCCCAATGTACGTGTTTTACGTCACTGCGTTCAGAACAATCGGATTTTCCGACAACTTTGTGCGACCGTGTGTATGCAAAACAAGTTTGAGCCAACATCCGTCGGAAAAAATCCATGGATTTTGTTGTCGGAATGTCCGATCAATGTCCGATCGTGTGTACAGGGCATAACTGTTAAAAAAAACCTTTCATTAAAATTAAAGAATGATCATTTCTTCGTCAGTAGGCAAATGTACAAACTCAGCAGGGGATCAAATACTTTTTTCCCCTCACTGTATGTGAGAATGTACACATTAAAGTTTAAAATGCAACTCCACTTTTGTTTAAGAAAAAAACAATCCCCTCTGGTGATCAATATAGATTGCAGGGATTTTAGTACATTTGTAGCAGATTCACACCTTTTATTGTTGTGAAGAAATAGTGGTTTATTTCTCCATGTCCTGAGCAGGCTTTTTCTGAACAGGAGGGTCTGGTTCATTAAAAATCACCTGGTGTACTCTCAGTGTTCTAATGAGGTAAGCAGCAGGGTCAGCATCCTAAGTATTTATCCCTTGGGGAATATCTCACTAAAACTATCATTTATATTGCAGAGGATGCCTAAAATCTGACTTCCCAGATGTGCAGACGTCTGGGAAAAATCAGTGAGCCAATCACACAAGCTGGAAATTACATTTCTGGGGTTACTCTGTACACCAATAGTGTACAGAACGCCTCCATGCTGCATATTGCATTGAATTTTACAATTACAGCAGCTGCGGATTGAAAAGGAAAGGTAATTTTTAATAACATTCAATTACAATATGGCTTGTATAGCAATTATATATGCTATAATATCTTTTCCCCCACAGAAGTGGAGTTACCCTTTAAGTCTATATCTTTAAAAACATTGATAATGCAATGCAGACCAGTGTTACTGCTTTTAACAAGTGGCAAGTGGTTAATATTTATGCCATCCAATGAGAAATGGTCAGATTTTGCTTGTTGTGGAGGGAATATACTGGACAAATGGGATGTGGAGACTACATAAATATTCTATTATATACTGTGGGTGAACAGAGGCCAAAACATCTGTCTTCAACTTTTCTTTCATCCTTTGTTCCATTTCAGGGCTGCTGATCTCCTGCAGGCCACTTCCTGTCTGCCTGCACTCCAGCGATCCCCCCATGGCATTTTTCAGGGCAAAATTCCCGATGGTGACAACAATGGACCATGTCTACTTAATAGGTTTCCTGAAACAGCCCCTTGTAGTCACCACCAGAAGCCCATGTGACAGAGTGACAATGCATGAATGCAATTGAGAGAAGGGGCAGAACGTTGTCACCCTATAACAGGAAGTGCCTGAACAAGAACTCTTCATGGCAGGATCACCTTTTTTTTTTTTTATGAAAGCTGAAGATTTCGAAATAACGTAAAAGCTTAGATAAGATTTTAGAAATTGGATTTATATCAACTTTAATATGAATTGCAATCTTTATTAACCACTTCCTCTTGACACAATATCATAGTCCTTAAAAAAAAGAGTTCCTTTAAATGGTTGACTATTCCATGATCCCATTATGCATATAACCCATCCTGGAAGCTGCCCCCCCCCCCTTTTCCATGTTATAGTGACCTGTTTGCGGACGTTGTCACAAAACGCCATATCGGGGTCCAGGTGACCACTGCGGAACATGTCATACTGGTTCAGTTTAGTCCGGAGCACGCTGCCTTTCACCAAATACACATTGTTGATGTATGGGACGTTCCAGATGCCGCTGTAAGCACAGGCTCAGAGTCAGTAATTAGATGAACACGAGGATTAACCCGACATAATATAACCAAAGATGTTACAATCAGATTGTACAATCTATGCTAGTTTTACCAGCAGCTATGTGGTGTCAGTGATATTTTGGCCTTAGCCTTCTTTTAAAGGCTCAGTCCACTCAAAACTGATATTGCAGTGTTTACTGAATGCTGGAAAGCTAAACCTCCTGAAGTCCCTTTTATATATGTCATGAACCCCATCAGTGAGATAATAAACCAAGAAGAACTATATGTGTAACCACACCACAAAAACATCCGTGTGGACAAGTAGCCAGCACTCCATAAGTGTTTCACACCCTTAAACTTGTAAACCAATCAGAAAAAAGGGCAGCGCTGTCCAAAATATATATTCGTGTAAAATGTCATTAACGAATTAATTGCAAAATACGCTTCGACAAACTTCATAAACAGAAGTGAACTAAGTAAATACATATCCAACAATCTCACATACAATCATTTGCACAGAAAACAGTGTGATTAACCACTTCAATACCAGGCACTTAGACACCTTCCCGCCCAGGCCAATTTTCAACTTTCAGCGCTGTCGCAATTTGAATGACAATTGCGCGGTCATACAACACTGTACCCAAACACATTTTTTATCATTTTGTTCCCACAAATAGAGCTTTCTTTTGGTGGTATTTGATCACCTCTGCGGTTTTTATTTTTTGCGCAACAAATAAAAAAAAATTTTGAAAAAAAACAAGTTTTTCTTTGTTTCTGTGAAAACTTTTTGTAAATAAGTACGTTTTCTTCTTCAATGACGGGCACTGATATGGCTGCACTGACGGGCACTGATACGGCGGCACTGATGGGCACCGATGAGGTGGCACCAATGAGGTGGCACTGATGAGGTGGCACTGATGATGGGCACTGATAGGTGGCACTGATAGGTGGCACTGGTATGTGGCACTCATAGGTGGCACGGATGGGCACTTATAGGCGGCACTGATGGGCACTCGTAGGTGGCATTGACGGGCACTCGAAGGTGGCATTGATGGTTACTTATGGGTGGCACTGATAGTTGGCACAGATGGGCATGGATGGGCACTGATAGATGGGCACTGATGGGCACGGATGGGCACTGACAGGTGGCATGAATGGACACTGATGGGTGGCACTGATGGCACTGCTTGTTTGCAGTGATGCCCCTAAGGGTGGCATTGCTGGGCATCACTGCAACATAATGGTGCCAATCAGTGCCCATTTGTGGGCACTGATTGCCATGGGGTACATACCTGGCCATCCACATGTTGCCCCTTCCCTGGTGGTCCTAGTGGCGATCCCTGGTGGTCCAGTGTGGTGATCTGCGAGGGGGCTGCGCTGATAAACAATCAGCGCAGACCCCCCCTGCCAGGAGAGACGCCAATCGGCTCTCCTCTACTCGCGTCAGACGCAAGTGAGGAAGAGCCGATCAACGGCTCTTCCTATTGACAGCGTGATCAGCCGTGATTGGACACGGCTGATCACGTGGTAAAGAGCCTCCGCCGGAGGCTCTTTACCAAGATCGGTGGAGCGGTGTGTCAGACTGACACACCGCTCCACCGATGGGTGCGCTGCGGCATGTTATCCTGCTGGACGTCATATGACGTCCAGTCAGGATAACAGAACCACTTCCCGGACGTCAATCCGCCATAGGGCGGGCGGGAAGTGGTTAAGAGCCATTAAAGAGGAAGTAAACCCTGATGAGTTTACTTCCTCTTTGTTTCCCAGCAAAGGTAAAGCATAATGGGCTACTATGCATCGCATAGTAGCCCATTATGTGTCACTTACCTGAAACCGAAGCCTGCGATGTCACCGCTGTCCCCTCTGGTACGACGCGTCCATCTTCTTCCGGCATGCATCGTAGACAGAGGTTAGAAATTGGATTTATATCAACTTTAATATGAATTGCAATCTTTATTAACCACTTCCTCTCTGACGGAGACTTTTTACCATGTGATCAGTCGTGTCCAATCAAATAGGAAGAGCCGGTGATCAGCTTTTCCTCACTCGCATCTGACAGACGCGAGTAGAGGAGAGCCGATCGGCTGCTTTCCTGACAGGGGGGGGGGTCTGTGCTGATTGTTTATCACCACAGCCCCCCCTCGGATCCCGCCCAGGACCACCAGAGAAGCCGCCCAGGACCACCAGGGAAGCCATCCACACTGGACAACCAGGTATGCCCCCTAGACCCCCAGGGAAATACTAATCTGTGCCCAGGCAGCTGCCAATCAATGCCCAGGCAGTTGCCAATCAGTGTCCACTCACAATGCCTACTACTGCCAGTGCCATCAGGGATGCCTATGAGTGCCGCGTATCAGTGCCGCGTATCAGTGCCCATCAGTGCCATGTATCAGTCCCGCCTTTCAGTGCCCATCAGTGCCACCCATAAGAGCCCATCTGCAGTCTTTCATTGCCCATCAGTGTCACCTATCAGTGCCCATCAGTGCCCACCAGTGCCAACCATGAGTGCCTATCAGTGCCAGCTATCAATGCCCATCAGTGCTGCATATCAGTGCCACCCATCAGTCCCGCCTACCAGTGCCCAGTGCCCATCAGTGCCGCATATCAGTGCCCATTGTCAGTGCCCGCTCATTGGTGCCACCTCATCGGTGCCACCTTATCAGTGCCTGTCAGTGCCCATCAGTGAAAGAGAAAACTTATTTAGAAAAAATTTTAACAGGAACAAAAGCAAAACTTTTATTTTTTTCAAAATTTTCAGTCTTTTTATTTGTTTCGCAAAAAATAAAAACCGCAGAGGTGATCAAATACCACCAAAAGAAAGCTCTATTTGTGGGAACAAAATGATAAAAATTTCATTTGGGTACAGTGTTGTATGACCGCGCAATTGTCATTCAAACTGCGACAGCGCTGAAAGCTGAAAATTGGTCTGGGCAGGAAGGTGTATAAGTGCCCTGTATTGAAGTGGTTAATCTAGGCTTACCTATAGGTCAAAGTGGTCTATAAGGGTTTACAACCACTTTAAAGGCACCAAACAAACCATTGGTAACACAATACGCCACCATGGATTGAAATCGTGGAGAACCTGCAAGGTCCCCTCCTCAAGAAGGCACATGTACAGGCCCATCTTAAGATTGCCAATGAACATGTAAGGCTGTGTTCATACTATCAACGCATGCGGCTCACAACAGGGGTCCGGTGCGTCCCAGTTCACTGTTTCCGGTCCGATTTCAGCCTGAATGTTTAGTTGAATGCAGACCAAAAGATGCACAGGACCCCTGTGCAAATTTGCACAGGAGCCGCAGCGGAGATATGTGAACTGGCTTCTTAGAGCGACAGGCAAAGTCTTCTGCTATTGCGAATTGGATGTGGGGAACCCTCATCCAATACACAAAAGTGTGAACCCAGCCGAAATGATTCAGAGAAGGATTGGGAGAAAGTGCTTTGGTCACATGAGACCATAATTTAGCTTTTTGGCATTAACTCGACCCGCCATGTTTGGAGGACCAAAAATGCTGACTATGACCCTAAGAATACCATCCCTACAGTCAAGCATGGAGGTGAAACATTATGCTCTGGGGCTGTTTCTATGCTAAAGGTACAGGCCGACTTTGCCGCATTGAGGGACCAATTGATGGGACCATGTATTGTAAAATCTTGGAGAACCTTTTTCTCTCAGCCAGAACACTGAAAATAGGTTGCGGATGCGTCTTCCAGCTTGACAATGACTCAAAACATACCGCCAAGGAAACAAAGGAGTGGCTCAAGAAGAAGCACATTAAGGTCATGGAGTGGCCTAGCCAGTCTCCAGAACTTAATCCTATGGAAAATTTAAGAAGGGAGCTGAAACTTTGAGTTGCCAAGCAACAGCCAAAAAACCTTAAGGATTTAGAGAAGATCTGTAAAGAAGAGTGGCTCAAAATCCCTCCTGAGATGTGTGCAAACCTGGTCACCAACTACAAGAAACGTCTTACCTCTGTGCTTACGTACAAGGGTTTCTCCACCAAGTACTAAGTCATGTTTTGCTTGGGAATCAAATACTTATTTCACTCACTGAACTGCAACTCAATTTATAACATTTGTATCATGTGTTTTTTTTCTGGATTTTTGGTTGATATTCTGTCTCTATCATTTTAAATACACCTATGATTAAAAAAAAAATATATATAGACCATTGATTCATGGGCAAACATACACAATATGCAGGGGATCAAATAATTATTTTCCCCACTGTATGTGGTTATCCATTGTTGCAAGTCACTTTTTTTTTTATTTTATTTAGGACATTTTTTACTTTCCAATTGCCTTAAATGGCTCTTAATCATACTGTTTTCTGTGCACATGACTGTATGTGAGATTGTTGGATATATATTTACTAGTTCACTTCTGTTTATGAAGCTCCAAGGTCTGCACACTTGCCTAATATGAGGGGTTCCCACCATACCTGTGTTGAGCTCTTAGGTCTGCACACCTGCTGTGCCTATTATGAGGGGTTCCCACCATCCCTGTGTTGAGCTCCTGGGTCTGCACACCTGCTGTGCCCAATATAAGGTGCTCCCACCATCCCTGTTGGATTTTTTTTAAGAATATGAAAATAGTAATAGGAAGAACTGGAACAAAAAAAAGTTGGGTGGGAGGAGTGTCAGAAATTATGGCCAGGAGACTCAGCACAAAAGGCTCTAACTAGAAAATAAAATATCACTTTTTGGGTCTGCCCTGAAATCCTTGCTCAAAGGACCCGTAAATGTACTCACATTCTCCTTCTCTGGACGAGATCGATATAATCCTCTGATCGGGCATAAAACCCATCTTTGCTCAGCGCCCCCCAGAAATTGGACCAAAATTCCTGAACCCGGCTGACCATTGGGGAGAGGATGGACCTGAGGGGAGACATAGTGACCTGTTAGACCTATGCAGAGCACTGCTTTAATCATCACAACGGCGGCTATAGGTTCACTTTAAAGGGATAATGTTATAACCACAACATACTTGTTCTGTTCTATGAGTGTCTGTAGTATGCTGGCATTTTTCAGCACCACCTGCACGTCAATGCTGAAATAATATTCACACTCCAGGTTCTGTCGGCACATATCCCTGGAAGGGGGAAAAAAGTACAAAATTAAATAAAATCTATCAGGGTATAAATACATAGACAAATATGATTGTTAACCACTTAAGGAACAAGCCTCTTTTTGAGATGAGTTGTTTACAAGTTAAAAACAGTTTTCTTTGCTGGAAAATTACTTAGAACCCCCAAACATTATACATTTTTTTTCTAACACACTAGAGAAAAAAAATGGCGGTCATTGCAATACTTTCTGTCACACCACAGTCTTACAAGCACACTATTTTTAGAAAAAATACACTTTTTTGAATTAAAAAATAAGACAACAGTAAAGTTAGCCCAATTTTTTTTTATATTGTGAAAGATAATGTTACGCCGAGTAAATTGATACCCAACATGTCACGCTTTAAAACTGCACCCACTCGTGGAATAGCGACATACTTTTATGTTGCGTACACACGATCGCACATTCCGACAACAAAATCCATGTTTTTTTTTCTGATGGATGTAGGCTCAAACTTGTCTTGCATACACACGGTCACACAAATCTTGTTGGAAATTCCTATCGACAACAACACGGTGACGTACAACACGTACAACGAGCCGAGAAAAATGAAGTTCAAAAACCAGTGCTGCTCTTCTGCTTGATTCCGAGCATGCGTAAAACTTTGTGCGTCGGAATTGTGTACACACGATTGGAATTTATGAGAATGGATTTTGTTGTCGGAAAATTTGAGATCCAGATCTAAAATTGTGTTTGTCGGAAATTCCGGCGGAAAATGTCTGATGGAGCCCACACAGGGTCGGAATTTCCGACAACAAGCTCCCATCGAACATTTCCCGTCGGAAAATCCGACCGTGTGTACACGGCATTACCCTTAAAAATCTCCATAGGCGATGTTTAAAAAAATTCTACAGGTTGCATGTGTTAAGTTACAGAGGAGATCTAGGGCTAGAATTATTGCTCTCGCTCTTCCGATCGCGGTGATACCTCACATATGTGGTTTGAACACCGTTTTCATATGCGGGCTCTACTCACATATACGTTCGCTTCTGCATGCGAGCTTGGCGGGACGGGGCGCATTTAAAAAAAAAAAAACTTTTTCTTATTTATTTTACCTTTTATTTTTTATTTTTACACTGTTTTTATAAAAAAAAAAAATGGTGTCACGTTTATTCCTATTACAAGGAATGTAAACATCCCATGTACTAGAAAAAAAGCATAACAGGACGTCTTAAATATGAGATCTGGGGTCAAAAAGACCCCAGATCTCTTATTTACACATAAATGCAATTAAAAAAAAAATGTCATTTAAAAAAATGGCGCTTTAAGAGCTATGGGCGGAAGTGACGTTTTGACGACGCTTCCGCCCTGCGTCTTTATGGAGACGGGTGGGGGTCATCTTCCCCTCACTCGTCTCCATGCCCAGCCAGGGTGGAGATCCAATCGCCAAGTGCAGCGGAGGGGGGGGGGGGGGGGGGTCGGCCCTCTCCCGACGCCGATATAAGTGATCTCACAGCGAATCCGCTGCAGAGACCACTCTTATCAGAAACCGGACTGCTGGCCAAACATGAGGATACTGGGCTTAAGGCAGCTAGCTGCTGCCATAACAACGATATCCCCCCCGTCAAAGTAAGGACGTATATCGCTGTGCGGCGGTCTGGAAGTGGCTAAACTAAATGTGATTTTAGAAGAACAATCTACATCTACAGAACAATCTTTTAGTACATAGTTCTAAAAAGGATTTTGTGCAATTAAAAAATGACCTGCATTCCTAATTCATTTCCCGGATGCTGTGCAGCTGGGTGCCAAGGCATCGGTCAAATAATCCCTGGGAAGGGGAGGTTTAGGACAGAGAGGGACACAATAAATGGTTGGCTCTTTGAAACTCTTTCAGCAAAGACCACTCAACCTTGGCACTGTCAGAAGTCCTGAGCACCATTTTCTTCACTAATACTTCCTGTGTTACGGTTTTATTGTAGACATGTCTAAATGTGACTATATGTGGTTTTATGGCTTTCTGACATTTGTAATTAACGAAAAATTATTGAAAAAGTTTGTTACATTATTAATAAACAAGGACACCACAGTACAATATAACCAATGTATTTACTGTTAACTTTGTTTTGATATATATATATATGCATCACATGGTCTTACATTGCTGGTTTTAATAAAGCTGAAGTTTAATCTGCTCATATCTCCCCCCCCCCCCCCAGCATGCTAATAAAATACAAAAATAAATAAGACTATATTATTTTATTATTTAGTATTTATTTTAAAATTGTATATATAAAATACAACCTATTCAATAAAACCTCTCTGTTTTCATTAGATACCTTATTTTAAGCCCAATGAAGTCATCACTGGGTCTCTGAGGTTCTCTATGCAAGGCAGGCAGATAAGCAGATGGCTGGTGGGAGGGGCCGGCAAGGTACTGTACATAGATACCTGAAAACATCAAAGCACTCTGCATCAGTACTCTTCTCAATAGCCATTATAGAAGCAGTGGACTGGCTCTTAGGAGGAGTTATGCAAATAGCAAAATGCCTTGATAAGTGGTTGTCAAAACAGAGGAGTGGGCATTCCTAGGCAGGCTGTATTTGCATGCAGACCACCCTAGATGACACCCACATGTGATTCAGAGTCTCCATGACTCAACTGAATTCCAGACAGGCTGAGATAAAAGAGTGAAATGATGCTGGACGTTTTCCCAGACAGAAAATTAGGCGGGCCCTGTCTGACTTGCTGCAGCTACTACAGTACATTGTGAGAAGCTCACAGTGTGCGGCAAAATCAGAGTAAGTAATTTCAGTACGGAAGAGGAGCCTGTGCAACTGTATAAGACTGAAAGGAAGGCTGGAGGGCAGCTTTAAAAGGAGAAGTATAGCCAAAGCTCGTTTAGCTGTTCTTCTCCTGTGGATCACAGGAGTGCAGTTCGCTGTCGGCTGATGTCACAGACTCGGGCATCGGGAGCGCTCCACAGCCCAGTGAGCAAGGAGGGGCAGAGCAGACAGCCAGTGACAGCTTTCTGCTCAGGGCGCTCTAAGAACCGAGCGATTGGCGGTGATTGATTGCTCGGTCAGGGCGTGACCTACATGACAACCCGGAAGTGACCCTTGCGCTCCACCATTCACTACCATCTACCAGGAAGCTAGTGCGGTGTCTGCAGAGAAACACACACCCCATCCTGGACGGCTGGATATGGTGACAGCGCCCTCTGGGCCATTTTATCTGCTTGTTTTACTTTGTTAAAATGTATGTAGTTAGGATTAAGGGGACCGCTGATGTATAGGAGATTTTAACATTAATAAACAGGACTACGCTATGTGGTGTTACTCTTGTATTTTATGATATATATGGAGCCCCTTTTCCAGTGGATCCTGCTGATGAGGAGGACCTAGTATTGATGTGGATGATGATTACCTTTACTCAATGCTTTGTTATTAGCGGCTTCTGGTGAGTTTGACCCCCTGGGGGAGTGTGCATCACGTGGTGGAATACGTTTATTTTTCTGGTGAAAGGTGCATGCTTGGACATCAGTGATTCTACACCTGTAAAAACCTTTGAACTCTCTTCATTATCACCTTCTACAAAGAGACTTACAACTGTGTTTCTGGCCACGTGCTGTGACACCATTTTTGGATTTTTTTACTTTAGCGCTGTTTTTGGTATTTAATGTTCCAGCGTTTGACTGCTAGACTTTTATACTACTGTATTTATGTCATTTTCTTTTTTAAACAGCTGCTCATTACTTTTTAATAGTTTGAGTATTATATTTTAAAGTGTTATGTTTATTTTCTTTAGTTTCAAGCACTGCACATAGAACTGTGGGATTGATCTGGCGCTGAGCGGGTGTGTTTGCAAGCCATATTATACACCCTTTCTTTTACATAACTGATTTCCTAGGCAAGATGGCTGACCCTAAAATCAGATAGGTTGTAGTCCTGGGTCCCCTCTCGCTGCTCCCCAAGTTTGGTGTCCCGGTCACTTATAGTTCGGGAGCAGTGCCATGTCAAGCTGACCAAGATTTCCCATAGACGCCAATGTGTGCGTACTCGAGACTGTACATAAAGTAAGGGTACTTAAAGCGGGATATGCCTGTAATTAAAGGCATTTTTGTTTTTTTAGCTTTGGATGGAGTGGAGATGGGCAAGAACCCCTTCAGTTTTTATTGCAGTCTGCGCCCCATTAAGGAGATTTACCTTCTCTATTTGCCCCGTTTACCATAATCATTGAAACTGAAAGTAAGAGAAAATCCCAAATTGTGGGTTGTCCCCGGAAAAGCAATAGAGGGAAATCATCCAATAGGGACACATTCTGGTGACCTGGGGGTCCCCAAGGAACTCCCTTATTTTGTGGGTGTTTGGCTATGGGACAGGAAGTGAAGGCAAATCTCCAAAATGGGAAACAGATGGCAAAAACAAAAAAATCTAACAGGGGTTATGACCCTCTATCCAAAATTAAAAAGATTTGCCTATAGTTCTACTGTAAATATAATTTTAATGGCTATTACAGTGTATTTAAACTGAGAGCGCGATTTCAGCTGAAAGTGATCCTTTTGCTGTTTCATATTTTCGAAACTGTATAATATATACATATTTGCAGATTCTCTCAGTAGTGGCTTGTCTGAGGTATGCAGCAACCTTGTAAAAACCACTCCTTAGCTAAACATAAATGGTGAATTATCTACATACAGCACTTTAAAGGAAGCAGAGGCCATAATATATATATATAACGTTTAAACCAGCCAATAATACTATTTCCATGTTGTTCACATCCAAGGCCAAAGATAATTTTTTTTCCTGGGGGAGGGGGTTCAGCCTTGGGAACTAAAAAGGGGAACAATTAGGCGGTGCGTGTGGGTACTCTATTGAGGTGGCCCTTTTTCAATGTAATCAGAAAAGCTAAAGAAAACAGATTTGTTATCTGAGGCTATCTAGCCAACTGCGGAGCCTGCACCATTGATAGACACTCTAGGGATGTTTTGAACCCCCATATCCCCCCCCCCTTTATCTACCCCCTTTGATCACATCACATAATAGGTATATTGCAAAAACTGTATAGACTATATAGGTTTACTTTGTGTTACACATATATAAAAGAAAACAAAAAATAAAAAAACATACATTCCAGCATTGCGGGCATCCGCTGCGTTTGACATTTCTTCTGGCGCAATGTATTTTACTAGGCTGTATTCTGCACTGTGTTCCTTCAAGAACTTCTCCACTTGTCTCTGATGATTGGGCTCCTGGATTTTCAGGAAACAAAAGGTTAAGGCATGCTGGGAAATGTTTTGTCAGGCATGTAGCAGCAGTGAGGAATGTCACAGATGAGCCTGGATTCTTCATGTGTAAGCAAGCCTAGCTTCAGAGAGGAATCACTGCAAGTTTACATCTGCCGGCTGAGCAGCGAGCAAAGGAGGAGGCACCGTCTCCATTCTAACAACAGGGTCATACTCACGTGATTGGCGATATACAGCTGGATCCGCTGCTTGGGGTACTGCAGGCTAGTGATTCTCTTGAAGAACTCGGAGATAAATGGCGTGGGCTGCTCGATGAAAACACCGATCACAACCAATGGGAAGGAGTCATCCGTCTGATAAAAAAAAAGCAGAGTAAGCTGGTTAGATCAGTTGATTCAGAGCAATAAATATGTCAAGTTAAAAAGAAGAAAAGGTGTTCCACAATATAAAAAAAAAATAATAATAAAAAAATGTTTAGGAACAGTCAAACTGCAGCATTTAGGTACCTAATATCTGACAGTACCAACTGCCATTTTGCAGCTGCCAGAGGATGTACAGGAGCAAGGAATAGACCAGATCATGTGCTTCCCCATCAATTGCTCTCATTCAAATAAAAATGTAATAAATACAATTTAATACATAAACACTGAATACATTTTAATAAACTAAATGCAATAATTGAATGCATTAATATGTTTAGTAAATGAATAAACAAAATACATTTAATAAAGTTTTTCAAATGCTAGCAGTGTAAGTGCCTGAATGTGACGTGGGTATCAGCCTCTTGCAGTCCCTGTACAGCAGAGCTCAGACTGAAAGAGGAAGAGGCCACACAAGGGGCCAATCAATTTATCTCCAGTGCGCATGTGCCAACAAGGGACTAGATGATAGGGAGGGGAGAGAAGAGTCACAGAGAGATAAGGTAATCAATCTGTTGCCCCTCCTTTCACCGTCCCGTCACAGGCTGGGCGAGGAACACGATCTGCAAGCGTTACTTAAAGTGTTACTAAACCCAGGACCCTGCATTTACTATATCTGATCTCCCACAATACACAGAACATGGAAATGCAATCGTTTTAGTAAATATAAACTGATAAATACATTTTCTTATCAGCACTATATAACAGTCTTGTGACTTCTATCAGTGTCTGGTTAAAGCCTGTAGGAGGAGTTTTCATTCTCCCATTATTGTCTTTTGAGAATGCAGGACCCCTGACCCTCTGTCTGGATAGTGCTGATTGGCCCTGTGCTGATCACATGTACCCAAGAAAAAAAGAAAAAACTCTATAGCAATAAACACCAAACTGAGCATGTGCAGCTTGTCCCCTAGCCTTTGTACTATCCAGAGATGGTTTGGGGACTCTGTAAGATGGGGAAGATCAGAAAAGACAGGATCAAACCGCCTTTTTACACAATGCAGAGGATTAACCCCTTAGCCTCGGTTCACACTGGGACAACTTGTCAGGCGACCTAGCCGCCTGACAAGTAGCGTCCCGTTCTGTACAATGGAACCGTTGCGTCGCTCCGACTTAGAAAAAGGTTACTGTACAACTTTGGGGGCGACTTGCATTGACTTCTATACAGAAGTCGTTTTGCAAGTCGCCGCTGAATCGTGTCCTGGGTCGCCTGTGGCAGTCGCGCTGCAAGTCGTGCTGCCTCAGTGTGAACCGACCCTTTGGTTTCACAGTAAGTATAACAAGCATGCTTTACTGCATATACAGACTGATTTCACTGTTGTGGGTTTACTAATGCCGTGTACACACGGCGGACTTTTCGACGGACTTTCGAATGAACGGACTTGCCTACACACGATCAACCAAAGTCCGACGGATTTGTACGTGATGACGTACGACCCGACTAAAACAAGGAAGTTCATAGCCAGTAGCCAATAGCTGCCCTAGCGTCGGTTTTTGTCCGTCAGACTAGCATACAGACGAGCGGACTTTGACCGGACTCGAGTCCGTCAGAAAGATTTGAAGCATGTTTCATTTCTAGGTCCGTCGAAGTTTTGGGGAAAAAAAGTCCGCTGGAGCCCACACACGATCGAATTATCCGACGGAGTCCGGTCCGCCGGACCAAGTCTGCCGTAAAGTCCGCTCGTGTGTACGCGGCATTACATTTCAACTGTAGCAGATCAAAATTAGGTCTCCTGCCCTACCAGAGGGGTCTGTGCTGTGTGGCAGAGCTGTGTAACTTCAGGACTGGATGGACAGAAATACAAATCCTTTGGCAGGTAAAACAGCTCTCATATATTCATGTCATCAGTGTATTTAGACTTTTGCCTGGAAATCAGCTGTTATGGTTTGGATTTTTCACTAAAGGCACAATAAAAAAAAGGAGTAATGGTCATTTATTTACCTTAAATTCAGAAAGTTTCCTTAAGCCTTCATCACAGACGACACAGCCGGTCTCGAAGGTCCATACCCGAGGGATGTAATTCCCCAGATAATTCATCAGAAGCTGATTGAGAGACATAAGTGTTAGCCACAACCATGTAGAACCAATAATCTACATAACCTGCACTCATAGGGGCTGGAAATTGGTCAAATGTTTTCTCCTGTTTATAAACATAAATTCCCAACAGAATGAGATATACTTTGCGTTATCTGGACATTTGTAATAATCTGAATTGCCACACATTTATAATAGTGCATCCTTACCTCTCAGGGATAGCTGTACTGTTATTTACTTCCCGTATTCTCTCCCTGTCAGAGCAGACATATCGGGGTTAATTTACTAAAACTAGAGAGTGCAAATTTGTGTGCAGCTCTTCAGAGGAACCAATCAGCTTCCAGGTTTTTTTTTTTTGCCAAAGCTTAACTGAACCACTTGAAGTCAGAAGCGGATTGGCTACCATGCACAGCTGCACCAGATTTTGCACTCTCCAGTTTTCAACCCCAATAGGTCAGCATCAGGCTGTAAAGATGACCACAAATGAGTATTCTTTTCTTGTTCACCCAGTGGGCTGAACAAAAAAGAAAAGAAAAAACAAAAACAAAACACAGATTACTCCATGTATACCGTATTTATCGGCGTATAACACGCACTTTTTTCCCCTTAAAATCAGGGGAAAATCGTGTGTGCGTGTTATACGCCGATCCCCCCTGTTTGTGAGGGGTAAAGCCGCCGAAGACAACCGAGAAGAGCACACAGTACACTCAGCTCGGCTCTTCTCGGCTGCGCTCGTAGTGACGCCGTCCCGTCTCCCTGCTGTCTGAGTGGGAGAGTTGTGAGCGTTGACGAAAAAGACCGAGCCGAGCGTACTGTGTACTCGGCTTGGCTCTTCCCGGCTGCGCTCGTAGTGACGCCGTCCCGCCTCCCTGCTGTCTGAGTGGGAGAGTTGCGAGCGTCGCCGAAAAAGACCGAGCCGAGTGTACTCGGCTCAGCTATGCTCCGCTCGCAGTCCCGCCTCCTAGCCCCGTCATTGGACCGGTGATGTGTCCATCATAGGAGCCGGGCCAATGGGCGGGACTGCGAGACGAGTGGCGCAATAATTCAAATTAATCGATACTCCTGCTATTTTGTTCAATGCTGCTGATGAACACTGGGCAAGGCTGGACACTGGGCAAGGCTGCAGATGAACACTGGGCAAGGCTGGACACTGGGCAAGGCTGCAGATGAACACTGGGCAAGGCTGGACACTGGGCAAGGCTGCAGATGAACACTGGGCAAGGCTGGACACTGCAAGGCTGCAGATGAACACTGGGCAAGGCTGGACACTGCAAGGCTGCAGATGGACACTGGGCAAGGCTGGACACTGGGCAAGGCTGCAGATACACACTTCAAATGTAAGTTTTTTCCTTAAACTTCCCTCCTAAAAGTATTTTTCTTTAAACTTCCCTCCTAAACTTGGGGTGTGTGCTATACGCCGGCGCGTGTTATACGCCGATAAATACGGTAAGTACCTAAAATAAATAGAAATAAAATAAATCTATAAATGGAGGAATCCCCCTCCCCCTCTGGGAAATTGTATGTTGACAGCAAGACCCAGAGCTGTCAGAATACATTGTTCAGCGGTTGCAGCCACTGATCGATGTGTTTTCCAACATACCCATTTGCCAAAAGTCAATCAGCGGACAGCCACACAATAATCGAAATTTGGCCAGCCTCTGCAGAACCAGCTAAATTTCAATACATCTATGGCCAGCTTATGGCCCCTATGGAGGCTGACCTATCTGCTGTCTGTGTGTAGGACTAATAGATGACACCATCTCCGGGCTGCTGGAGGAGGTAAAATGACCAATTACCAATCCTTATTTATGTGCCAGTCTTTAAATCTGTTCAGCACTGAGCTCAGGAGGAGATTGGATGGTCTTAGAAATGGATACAACCGATATGGCAGGGAGAGAATACAGATATATGGTAAAAAAATAAAAAAAAATCCTGCAATCTCTGAATGATAAAGCTGTACTTTTAAAATGAACCAAGAGTGAAGATTTAAATCATTACAGATGCCTATTAAAAGACAGGTTCTCTTGAAGGTTTTGCCAACTTCATATAGCTATTTTGCACTAACTTGGCACAGAGGGACATTTTGATTATAAGGCTATACTCATTAATGGGCAGGATATATGTGTGGCCCTCATACACATACATACACTATATTACCAAAAGTATTGGGACACCTGTCTTTACACACACATGAACTTTAATGGCCAGTCCGTAGGGTTCAATAGTGAGTTGGCCCACCCTTTGCAGCTATAACAGCTTCAACTCCTCTGGGAAGGCTGTCCACAAGGTTTAGGAGTGTGTCTATGGGAATGTTTGATCCTTCTTCCAGAAGCACATTTGTGAGGTCAGGACCTGATGATGGTTGAGAAGGCCTGGCTCACAGTCTCCCCTCTTATTCATCCCAAAGGTGTTCTATCAGGTTGAGGTCAGGACTCTGTGCAGCCCAGTCAAGTTCCTCCACCCCAAACTCGCTCATCCATGTCTTTATGGACCTTGCTTTGTGCACTGGTGTGCAGTCATGTTGGACATGTTGGAACAGGAAGGGACCATCCCCAAACTGTTCCCACAAAGTTGGGAGCATGAAATAGTCCAAAATTTTTGCTATGCTGACACCTTAAGATTTCCCTTCACTGGAACTAAGGGGCCAAACCCGACCCCTGAAAAACAACCCCACACCATAATCCCTCCTCCACCAAATGATTTGGACCAGTGCACAAAGCAAGGTCCATAAAGACATGGATCAGCAAATTTGGGGTGAGGAACTTGACTAGCCTGCACAGAGTCCTGACCTCACCCTGGATAGAACACCTTTGGGATGAATTAGAGCAGAGACTGCGAGCCAGGCCTTCTCATCCAACATCAGTGCCTGACCTCACAAATGTACTTCTGGAAAAATTGTCAAACATTCCCATAGACACACTACTAAACCTTGTGGACAGCCTTCCCAGAAGATTTGAAGCTGTTATAGCTGCAAAGGGTGGGCCAACTCAATATTGAACCCTACGGACTAAGACCATTTAAGTTCATGTGCGTGTAAAGGCAGGCGTCCCAATACTTTTGGCAATATAGTGTATATCTGACATAAGGCATAGATTCCCACCTTAGTAGGCCCATCGCCATGCACCAGAACAGGAAGCGTGTCGTAGGCGAGATTCCGCGCTCTGACTCGTCCGTTCTCAAACTTCATCACCACGTCTCCTAAAAGAAATAGGAACCGATTAAAGGGAAACTCCTTTGTCATCATAGAAAAGTCCTTATAATAAAATGGCCTGTCCGTCCTAACATGATGGCTTCTCGAGCACTTCCTCCAATCCTGGTGCTGCATGGGCCGGGCTAAGCATGAAATACCTGAGCACAATATAAGATACGTGTAGCCACCACAGCATTGTGTCTGCTTCAAGTGTATTTTATTAGTGAGTAGGGATGAGGGGTATGTATTCAGAGATAACAGAATTCACTATTGGCAAACTTTAAAGGCATTAAACCCCTCCTACCTGCACCTTGTGTTTTTTACCTGCATAAGATGTGCACTGATCATGTTCTTTTATGGTGTCATTTGTTGCCCTGTATGCACATCCTATAGAAGAGTAAATCTTCACATTCTGGTGTCAGCAGTTTGTGTAAAAACATGAGGCATGCAGCATGGCACTGCACAGGTTAATACATGACCTCTGTCTGTAGTCTGAGAACTGACATTTCCTTTAAAGAAACTAAATATCCCACAATCCCTGGGTCTCTCAATCTGGTGTTCTGCAGGTGAGAACTACACAGTAATTAGATCCGACACAGCAGGCAGAACTTTCACAGACACACAGAGAGGTCACCGTGCAGCTGGAAGATTTTTCTTTTTACATTAGCACTCCCACATTTGTGATGCAACACAGAGTGGATCGCAACACATGCCCTGGATGCTGTGTGCCCTGGAAGAAGAAGTAGGGACCTAGGGAGAAGTTGGCTCAAGCAATGCACAAACATAGGGGAATCGATCAGTCATGATACTACAAACTGCAGCTTTTATATGGGAGCCCATCATTACAAGGTAAGGCAAATAAACAGCACAGGGAATATAAACACCCTAAACATTTGAAAGCATAAAACGCCTTTGGGGGTGTCTATTTATAAAGAAAAAAAAAATCACTGTTCAAATGTCTCAGCATTTAGACATCCACTCTGAATAAACACCATGTGTCTACTGTTTATTTTGCTATGATCGCCAGCTCCATCTAGTGTCCATATTGCAGTATTTGCCTGAAGTACCACAATTGGGAAAATACCACTTATGGCCACTAGATGGAACTGATGATCATGCGAAATATAGTAAAAAAAAAAATCAGTAGTTATTAAATAAAATCAAATAAAACTCAATTTGTCTCAAAAAATTACATTAAATGTATTTGTGTACACTATTGCATGACCAAGTAATTGCCAGTCAAGCTATCATGGAACTAAAAAAATGACCTGGTAATGAAGGGAATCATCCAGGCTGGTATTCAAGTGTTATTATGATCATTCAGTAATGTTCCTCCTGCATGCAAATACAATTCCGACCATGTACTCACCTTCGGATCCATGCAGGCTCTGGAAGATTCGGCACCGGTGGTCCAAAGTAATGTTTATTTTCTCCTATTAATAAAATAAATAAGTATTGTTAGAATCAAGTCCGCTTTGTAGTGTTCTGTTCTGTCAAAGCTGACCCTAACCCAAGATTATACATGGCAGGCGAACAGTCCTCAGACATGATGGCTGCATTTGTTTTCTGTTTTCAGAATGTTGTCCCCTTAATCCTGTCTGTAACATTTTTCTTTTTCTATTGTGACAACGCTCTCGGTACTTCATCTATGGAGGAGCAATGCTGTAGACTCTAGCACAGGAAGTGTGTTAGGACTACCATCACCTCTCCCTCTCCTCTTCTCCCCAACATAGCGGGAGGTGGTCTGTACTCCTTAGGGATATCCAAGAAAACTAACAGTAACCACTAAACGGATCAAGGTGGTCGGGATGGTGGCTCAGGATGAGCAAAGTGATTTCTGCTGAATTGATTCTGCCACAAAATGACCAGTTTTATGATTTGCGAAATGTCATTAAAGCCAATTCAGTTTCACTCACTGAGCTGGGAAAATCAGTTTTTATTTAGCAGAGTTACTTTATTTCACTTAGTGGTGCAGTTATTTGTCCTGCAATATTGCATGTACATTTGTTTTGTGTGAATGTCGTCACAATCGACTGTACTGGGCTATTTTCTCTCCAAGCCGGGTGTTTCATTCATAAGAAAAATGTTATCATGAAAATATTGCATTATGGCCACTAGATGGAACTGATGATCATAACAAAATGTATGTATACATGTATATACACACACACACACACACACACACACACACACACATACTATATACGGTATTGTATATATTCCTTATGTTCATCAGCTCCATCTAGTGGCCGTTTTTTCCTGGTGTCATCCCACTTGGATAGAAAACAACCTAGACAACATTCGATTTTGCCAGCGTTCACATAGAAAAAATGCCCAATACTTAATAAGATTAATAATTTTCTTAATTGCATTGTATACATACAATAGAAAATTATCAAGATACTCTTTACAGCAATTAAAAAAAAAAAATTCTCAAACAACCACACATACATATTACATACTCCTAGCAAGCAAAGTCACAGGGCAAATAGCGCCGCAATTTTTTAATGAACCCAATAGTGTTCTTTGCATTTGTGTTTTTTTCCCTTTTTTTGTTATGTATTTGCTATTTCAGTACTATCAGTATGTTAACTTTTCTTTTTTTAACGTTTTATTTTTTCTGGGGCCGTGAGGACCATTTTTTGGCAGAAGAACAGGTTCAATATAGATTAACGGTGCTTCTGTGACCCTCAGAAGCGCCTTAAAACCCACCCAAACCCCAAAAAAAAATAGATTAAAAAAAACACCTTATGCTTGCCTTCCCTATTAAACTGAATTTTTCTAATGCGCGAAAAATTTATCGAAAATTCAGTACATCGCTTACGTTTCAGGGAAAATAAAACTCTCAATTTTGCTCATTGGGAAAGTTGCGCCGGTTGTTTCTGGTTAGAATACCCCAAACATTGCCATGTGTATGAGCAGCTTTGGGTCTGGCTGTCTGCACGTCACTTACTCGCTTCACGGGGTCTAAGAAGATCTTGGTGTAGTAGAGTTGGTCGCTGTCTTCATCCGCCCCGTCCCAGTCAGCCACCAGTTTGTGTAGATACGGAGCGTAGCCAATGAAAGCTGCAGAGAGCGAGGAGAGTCAGTCATCAGAATTGGGGGGTTATTACTGACACATGGTGACTTCTTCTCGTGACCTCATGCACACAGGTCTATGAGACCGCATACAGCATAAAATGAGATGAATTTTAGCGTCCGGGAAGCCCAGGTGTTGCACACAGCCATGTATAGTTGTGTACAGGTGTACACCAGTACTTGGGTAACCTGCATATATTATACCTGAATGCAGGCTTTCCAAGCTTGGGGAATTCTATCCACAGTTTTATGCATGTACCAGTGTATACCGTGCATTCATGTCTGTAGGCAGCTATATGCAGCAACTGAGGTTCCCGGGTGCAGAAATACACCCCATTTTATGTCATAAAGCATGAGACCCAACAGAGCTGCACAAAGGGCAACCATCACACGTACAATCACAGGTAGCAACCAGTTTCACTTCTGTGTAATGGAGTCAGACTGAAAGGATGTATTGAGTCCTGAGGGGTGCTTATTATTAAACTAAAGCAGTAGCCTCCACATTGTGGCCAGATGTGGCCCTTTGCTTGTTTTAATTGGCCCTTAGGGCACTATTTCATCCGCTGATACCAACAGTGGGGCACAATTCCCCCACTGACACAAATGAATGGGGCCCAATTTCTCCCAATGGCACCAACAATGGGGCCCAATGACACCAACGATGGGCCAAAATACCTCCCAATAACACCAATTATGGGGCCCAATTTCTCCCAATGACACCAATGGTGGGGCACAATTCTTCCCAATGACACCAATGGTGGGGCACAATTCCTCCTAAAGACACCAATAGTGGGGCACAATTCCTCCTAAAGACACCAATGATGGGGCACAATTCCTCCTAAAGACACCAATGATGGGGCACAATTCCTCCTAAAGACACCAATGATGGGGCACAATTTCTTCTAAAGACACCAATGATGGGGCACAATTCCTCCTAAAGACACCAATGATGGGGCACAATTCCTCCTAAAGACACCAATGATGGGGCACAATTCCTCCTAAAGACACCAATGATGGGGCACAATTCCTCCTAAAGACACCAATGATGGGGCACAATTCCTCCTAAAGACACCAATGATGGGGCACAATTGGCACAGCACTGTTGGGGACCCTGATGCAAGGGGGGGACACTGATCGGGACCCTGATGCAAGGTGGGACACTGATGGGGACCCTGACGCAATGGGGGATACTGATGGGGACCCTGATGCAAGGGGGGACACTGAAGAGGACCCTGATGCAAGGGGGGACACTGATTAGGACCCTGATGCAAGGGGGAACACTGATGGGGACCCTGACGCAAGGGGGGACACTGATGGGGACCATGACGCAAGGGGGGACACTGTTGGGGACCCTAAAACAAGGGGGGGGCACTGTTGGGGACCCTGACGCAAGGGGGGACACTGATGGGGACCCTGATGCAAGGGGTGACACTGATGAGGACCCTGATGCAAGGGGGGACACTGATGGGGACCCTGACACAAGAGGGGACCATGACGCAAGGGGGGACACTGATGGGGACCCTGACGCAAGAGGGGAAACTGTTGTGGACCCTGACGCAAGGGGGGACACTGTTGGGGACCCTGATACAAGGGGGGGACCCTGATAGTGATTTTATTCAGCTCATGAATATTAGGAAAATAAATGATGCGATACGATGGCACTTGTACTGAAAGGTTTGAAGACCCCTGGCTTAAGATATCAATAAAAAGCTGTTTATTTTACCTTACCCCTCCCTCCACCAGAAGCCGCCACTCTCCTCTTCCCTGCAATGCTCTATGTTGTGGGGGGGCCCTTGTCATTCTCACTTACAATGCAGGACTGCAGATCCTGCATTGTATGTAACGACATCAGAGTACCACTGCCAACTAGAGTGCCTTAGAGAAGAGGCTTTGGTGTACCAGGTGTTCAGGAGAGAGGGACAAGCCAAGTAAAAGTCTCTTTTCCAGTACCCCAGGCAAAAACGAGTTTTTAACTCTTGGAGTGTGGGAGGCGTCCCATTGCAAGAATATTTTTTTCTTTTCCTCAAAGTACTGGAGTTCCATGTGTTGGTGATATACCTCCTGATCCCAGGAAGCGTTTGCCCTCTAAAACACTTGGATATTTGGGCTCCAGACGACGTTCAGGATAGGCCACGGCTTCTGCTGTAAAGACCACCTTGCTTTTGGCTTGCTTGAATTTCTTCACAAGTTCAGCTGGGCCTGAAGAAAATATGTCATCGTAGCTGCAAAGGAAATAAGCAGAACAAACCAATAAGGAAAAGTCTATACCAACATACAGTATCTTGTATATGAATTCCTCAGTCCACCTGGAACTGAATTTTCAGCGTTGAGGGAATTTTCAGTGTTGAGGGATGTTGGAGTGATCCCTGTGCTGCGTTCCCAGGTCTGCGCACCAGCCGTGCCCAATCTTAGGGGGGTTCCCACCATTCCTGCATTGAGCTCCTAAGTCTGTATATCTGCTGTGCTCATTATGAGGGGTTTCCACCATCCCTACATTGAGTCCCTGGATTTGCACACCTGCTGTGCCCATTATGAGGGGTTACCACCATCCCTGTGCTGAGTTCCCTGGTCCACACACCTGTTGTGTTTATTATGATGGCCTCTCACCATCCCTGCTGGATTTTTTATTTTAGATTATAGAGTATTTACCAGGGGGCGCTGGAACACACAAGAGTGGGCAGAACAACCCCCAGGTGGACAGGAACATGGTCAGGAATTATGGCCAGGAGATCTCAATGTTAACCGCTTGCCGACCAGCCGCCATCGATGGCGGCAGTTCGGCTCAACTGCACAAATCGCTGTAGCTGTACAGCAGCCCCGCTGCACGCTGCGGGAGCGTGCCCACAGGTCGAGCAGACGCGATGTCCACCGGCGACCCGCAATCGTGGTATACAGAGGCAGAATGGGGATCTGCCTTTGTAAACAAGACGGATCCCCATTCTGACAGGAGACATGACAGAGATCTACTGTTCCCAGTAATCGGGAACATTGATCTCTGTCATGTCCCTGGCAGCCCATCCCCCCTGCAGTTAGAACACGCTAAGGGAACACACTTAACCCCTTGATCGCCCCTACTGTTAACCCCTTCCCTGCCAGTGTAATTTTTACATTGATCAGTGCATTTTTATAGCACTGATCGATGTAGCAATGTCACTGGTCCCCAAAAAGTGTAATTTGGGGTCAGATTTGTCCGGCAGCAATGTTGCAGTCCCGCTAAAAATTGCAGATGGCCGTCATTACCAGTAAAAACTATATAAAATAAATAAAAGTCCCTAAATCTGTTCCATAGTTTGTAGACGCAATCCGTTTTGTGCAAACCAATCAATATACACCTATTCCGATTTTATTTACCAAAAATATGAAGAAGAATATATATTGGCCTAAACTGATGAATACATTAGTATATATATATATATATATATATATATATATATATATATATATATATATATATATATATATATTTATATGTATTATAGCAAAAAGTAAAAAAAAAAGTTGTTTTTTTTTTTTCAAAATTGTAGCTCTTTGTTGGTTTATAGCACAAAAAATAAAAACCACAGAGGTGATCAAATACCACCAAGAGAAAGCTCTGATTGTGGGGGGAAAAAAGGACATCAATTTTGTTTGGGTACTGCGTCGCATGACCACACAATTGTCAGTTAAAGCGACGCAGTGCCGTATCACAAAAAATGGCCTGGTCATCAAGGGGGCAAATCCTTCCGGGGCTTAAAGACTCAAGACATATAAAAAGCCAAGGGCAGTCACAGCCACACAGACATCATCTATATCTAAAATTGAACTTTTGCGCTGACTGACCCTTTAAACGTTATAGTGTGCTATAAAGATGAAATGTATCTAAAGTCAAAGCCTTTTTTTTTTTTAAGAGTTTTGGATAGAGTAAGGATTTTTTTAAAAATGCCTGTCAGGGTTTTGTATTCATTCATTTGTTTATTTTTCCCAGATACCTTTCGGTGAAGAGGATAATCTGATCTTCGTTGTCGGCATATTGTTCCAGGGCAGCCTTTAGGAGTCGGACCTTCTGCCCCTCTCCGTGCCACTCTTCCCCAAGCCCCAGGACCTGCAGGAACATCATACAGGGGTATTACATTGCTTTTAACGGCTGCAATCTTTGCCAAATATCTTACTAGGAACATAAAAATGGGTCTCAGCCAAGACTATGGGACCTGGCAAAAACATATGACTTGCCTGCATATGCACCGACGTTCATTTGTAGATGGTGACATGAGAGCAAGGGGAGCCTCATCTGCATGAAAGACAATGCTGGACCTTTTGAGTGGTAAGTATGTTTTGTTTTTTTTTCATATAAAGACAAGCGTTAGGGATTTGAAATCTCATTTAGGATAGGTAGGGCGAACATCCTCTTTAAGTGAATTTGTTACTTTCTCTGCATTACAAAAGCACATGTTCACTTTTAAGAGTAACTTTTTTTTAAAAAGTCAGAAAATACTGTGACTGCTGACTTGTAAGAAACAGACTCTCACCAGCCCAGGAGTTCAGCACTGTCTTCACCGAAGGCGATTCTTGCTGGACTTAGAATCCGCAATGCTGCCATCTTGAATGTGGGAGCTGGCTGTGACTTCCTGTGGTTTTGACAGCTGGCTCCACTCCCATATGTATGAGCTCACATGGCGCTGTCAGACTTGTCCCACAGCCTCCATGGACGTGTGATTTGTCCCATGAGGTTGCGGGCTGGGGGGGTGGGGCAGCCGAAGCTGATACAATTCTCGCCTAGACAGTCAGATAAAGGTACCCGCTTCCAGGAAAAATATGTTAGAGGAGGAGGACGACAGGTGGAAGAGTAGTCATTTCATTTCCAGGTGAAGGTCCACTTTGAGCTTCCTAAAAACTCGACAGCTGTTCAATATTGTTCAACCCAACCACCAAATAGTCTAATCATTGCCATTGGGTGTGTGCAACTTCTAAAAGAGGAAGGGACATGCTGAGGAGTTGAAAGTCCATTCTGATCTATCAAATTTTCTCTGAGCAGGCTCTGCCAGGGTCATGGAAATGCCCACAAACATGAGAAAGTTCACCAATCCACCTCAGTGAACATTCTCTAACATTTTTAGGCTCCTCAAGCCACAGCCAAACGAATTCTGATCTGCAAAATATTTCCCTTAGTCTGCTATTTCCTGTTCTTGGAATTCCTTTGTGCAGAAAAAGATGCCCTCGAGGGGCCACAGACCTGGTTCTTACTCACCTTCACTTTGTAGTTGAAGCATTGTGCTGATCTCTGGAAACGCCGGAATCCGTCTGTCTCTTCAGTGGCTACAGTCAGAACCAGAAGCTTCTCTGTCCACGGGAAAAAAATAAAAGTATTGTTATTTCTATTACTTATTATTAATATGTTATAATTATTATTATTAGGTGTTGTAGTTCCCATTATGTCCATAAAATATGTCAAGTGGCACATATGTATAAAAGCCATTTCTAGCCAGCCATTGCTAACAAACTTTTATAGTTGAAGTTTGGGTATGCCAACAGTTACATTGTTCCAGCTTAGACCAATATATGTTTGTATGTGTCATACCTTTGGGATCCTGTGGAAGTCTCCCCTATCCATGCGTTCGGCCCCCTAATCTACATGCGGGGCGCCGGTTGCATGGTTCCCCTTCTGTATTTGTTTTTTTTGTTTTTTTTGAAGCACGTGATTAATGCCAGAGGTACTGAGTCCTGAGCCCACCCAGTTGTGTGACAACAACGAATGAATATTCACTATTGTCACACTGATCCTCCTCCCAGCCAATCAGGAAGCTATTCCTGAGACCTGTCACCCGAGTGGCTGAAAAGGACAGGCGATCCTATTGGACGCCTAGAAGGAGGAGGGAAAAGACGCACGGCGGAAGCTGCCATGATGCAGAGGAGGAAGGGATGTGATGGAAGCCGTCAGTAGGAGCGCTGCCCGCCCAGGACCTAGATGGGGTAAGTACGAGGCTGGATGACCGGGGGGGGGGGGGGTGCGGGTGCCGACAGCGTGTGAGGTATGCTGTATGCTGCCCCCCCCCCCCCCCCCAAAAAAAAACACCAGCCACCACTGCATAGTAGGCACCACTACTATAGTGATCACTGCTAGCTTCCAGATCCCGTGCCAAGCAACAGCAAAGGCTCTGCATTCATTGAGAGAATGCAAACTGCTCTCTGAATAGTGACCGTGCTGAGCAAAAAAACCTCCTGTGTTCTGTAAACAGCAGGGCAACCACACAGCACAAGACCTGGAAGCTAGCGGTAAGTGGCAGATGCCTACTACAGTGATTTCCAGCTTCCATAGGGATCGTTCAGGTATGGAGCATGCATGCTTACACTGGTCTGACCTGGACCCAAATTAGTGATGTAAAAATTGCCATACCTAGACTTCAGCTTTAAGCCCCGAAAAAGAGGGCATGTTTGCACCCTGAAACGTGTTGACATTTTGATGGACTTTTGAGGAAATAAAATGACAAAATTATAAACATCGCCACTTGTTGCAAATTGTTTACATTTGATGCTGTTACACTTCAATTTACTCTGTGCCCATCGATTAACTGGTGCCCCATTTGCAGTTCGAGGGCCACATACGGCCCTATGGGTTCTTTGACACTTGATTATGCAGTCCTGGGCTCCCTCCAACCAGAACTCAGTGTTTCCTTGCCTAGGTGATTACTCAGAAACAATGAAAGAATAATTTTCATTAACCCCTTTACAACAGCGAAAACGCATACATGCAGTGGCAGGGCAGGTGGGCCCAGCCGCCACATATATCTGTCACAGTCTTGTTCTGAAGCGCGCTCCATTGGCGCCCCCAGAACCGTCACCAAAACTCATTAGAAACTACTGACAATCAGAAGCTGGTAGGAGGATCTGTCAATGATGTCAGAACTGTACAACCAATCACAGTGAAGCCTACTGGCTCTGAGCATCATGGCCCATTTAAAGCACCAGCATAAAGGGGTAAGCAGTATCCTGCGAACTTGAATGAACGTTTTATGTCTTGAGTAATTTTTTACTTTCTCTATTTTGTGCAGTTGGTTTCTGTGTATTTGTTTTTTTTTCCTCTAATATCTTTTAATGGATCTTGCTTAGAGGGTTATTAAATACAATGGCGGCAGTGCCGAGCGAGCGCCCCTCCTGGGGTCAGTGTGGGGAGGAGAATATCACAACTATCACTGTAGTAGCCAGTGGCGGCCCGTGCATTGTGGGCGCATGGGCGCCACCCCCCCTATCCCTGCTGCCACCTCCCTATCCAAGCGCACGGCGCCTTTCAGGACGCCGGACGCATGGACTCCTATGGCGGGGGGCAGCAGGGGGTGTATTTTTTTGAAGAACCTGATTAGAGTCAGAGGCTATAATAGGCTTCAAAAAAGGGGGGGCTCTGGGCGCAGAGTGCGCCCTGATCCCACTCAATTGTGTGACCATAGCGAATGAATATTTACTATTTTCACACCGCATTGCCTCCCTGCCAATCTGGAGGCAGGTCAGTGAGACCTGTTTCCTGATTGGCCAAAGTGCCGGGCGTCCCTACTGGATGCTCAGCGCTTTGGTGGAAGTGGGACAGAGCAGAGGAAGCTGACTGGAGAGGAGACGCTGGAGAAGAGTTAAGTGCCGGTCCTCCTGCACGGGGTGTCCCGCGATCCATCCCCGTGTGGGGGGGTTGTGAGTGGGGTGTCCCGCAATCTATCCACAGGGGGGTGGGGTGTCCCGCGATCTATCCACAGGGGGGCGGGGTGTCCCGTGATCTATCTGTGGGGGGGGGGGGTGAGCGGGGTGTCCCGGGAGGGACACTGGCAGCATTTGATGGGCACGCTGACAGCATTTGAGGGTGCAGTGGCTGCAATTGATGATTTTTTTTTCAACATTTTTTGCCCCCCCCCCCAAAAAAAATTTGAGCACCAGCCGCCACTGGTAGTAGTGACAACTACTACAATAACTATCAGTTTCCCCAACAGTCCCCACAGGTATGAGATATGTATACTTATGTTGCACCAACTATACACTAACTATGCACTATAGATCATACTTGGAGTTCAGCTTTAAACTGATATTATTTAATGTCCATTTCTATAGCACTTTTTTCCCTGGATGAGGTGAGGCAGACATCTTGGGCGCACTCCATTGAGCTAAATAACCTACTAGGAATACCCAGAAGAAAGCCACACAAGCACAGTGAGAACATGCAAACTCCATGCAGATAGTGTCAGGATTTGATCTGAGGACCCCGGTGCTGCAAGGCAGAAGTGCTGACAACTTGAACCTAATGCTCTTTTCTTTTTTTCCACCTAGCTTACTGCCTTACTCTGGATGTGTGAAATATAAAGGGGATTTCTATGTTGTAACTCTCATGGGCTACCCATCTCCTGATGAATACAGAGGCACCAGGAGGAGACAAGAACACCCTTTATGTCTGAGCTGCATGTGAAGTCTACAATTACAGCTCACGGGGGCAGGAAACCCCTTCATCAGAAAGACTATTATTGTACGGCATTCCCTCCATAAACCGGGGATGAATAGGGCCCTTTATTCCTCTCTTCCAGCAGTCTATGAGAACCCCGTGTCACATCCTACGAGCCAATCACCGGCCAGGATTTACACGCTGCATGCATTTTACAGGTGACCTTTAACCTCCCCTATTGATGCTACAAAAGGTCTACATACCAGGCCATAAAGTGAACCTGTCATGTCCATCCACTGAATGACAGCCAAGCTGCTGCCCGGCTTATAGCCAATCAATTTGCATGAAATAGTGACATCATTTATGTGCCAGGGATTCAGTAATGTCATTGGTTCCTAGCAAAGAAGGAAAACTTTTGGATAATAACTGTGAGTTTCTACCGCATGAAAATGACAGGCACACATTTTGTGTATAAATTATTATAGTTCGCTTTTTCCGCCCAAAGTGAGATTTTATTATGAGCGGACACTGCCAGGATAAAGCAATCGCTGGATTTTTATTATCTCTCAGAGACTCAGGCATACCCATTTCCTCTGTAATGGGGGGAGGGGGAGCTGGAAACTCATGTGCACATATACTGTATTAAAAATAAAAATAAGAATCGTGCTAAATAACAAATGTGAAGTCCATAGGTGAATCCATATGGATTATATTCATCTGTGCAATAATGTCCACAACCAACGTGATAACAAATCAATATTATTAATGACAGTGTCCATCATCCATCACCAAAAACCGCAGTGAATCCACCACCAGCTGTAGAAACTGCTTACCAGCTCCTGTAGACCCCTTATTATAGGGGGTCGGTGTACACCTGTGGTTTAAAACCAAGCCAGGGCCTTTCTCCACATCTCAGGGCTTCTCCATACTTCCGATGTCACTCAGTGAGTTGAATGGGAGTTGGGCACCAAAAAGAGACCAAAGGCTCCACATAGCATAAAATCCTTGGTGGGTTTATTATGTAATACAATTATAACACTCACAGCATTAAGTAAATAAAAGCAACCTTGAGTTTGGTGTGTCGGCCGGCACACAACCAAACTAGCCCATCCGTCGGGACACGAGAGAGATGGTGACGTCAGCACGTCGCTCCTCCCTACGTGTTTCGTCACAGATGACATCGTCCTGGGGCACATACACTATATTGTCAAAAATACTGAGACGTCTGCCTTTACATGCACATGAACTTTACTGGTATACCAGTCTTAGTCCGCAGAATTCAATATTGAGTTGGCCCACCCTTTGTAGCTATAACAGCTTCAACTCTTCTGGGAAGGCTGTACACAAGGTTTAGGAGTGTGTCTATGGGAATGTTTGACCATTCTTCCAGAAGCGCATTAGTGAGGTCAGGCACTGATGTTGAACGAGAAGGCCTGGCTCACAGTTTACGCTCTAATTCATCCCAAAGGTGTTCTATCGGGTTGAGGTCAGGAATCTGCGCAGGCCAGTCAAGTTCCTCCACCCCAAACTCGCTCATCTATGTTTTTATGGACCTTGCACACAATAAATGTGGCTTTCACCATTTCCTATACTATTTAAAATGAAAAAAACAACTTTAGATACACTTTAACTCACATTAAGTATATATGAGAACTTATAATAAATTGATGTTTAAATATTAAAGTATTAAAGGCCAGTTTTCATCTTTGCAGTCTGTTGTCACAGATTAACATTTGTTGCACTAAGCAGCCCACTCATTTTGACAACAACACGCATTAAAAATGATACACATACCGTTAATAACAATGCAGCACACTGCAACTGCACAGCAACTCAGTTCCATCAGTAAGGTGTGTTAGGTTGCCATTCAGAATCAGTAGCACTGCATCCCACCAACACATGTAGCGTGTATTACGATGCTTTATCCTAAGCGCCCTAAACGCCTATTCACACTTTTCCCCACCTTTGTGTTGCCTTACCACACATTCATTAAAGTGTGTTATGGCTCACCATTAATTTTGAATAGGCTGCTAATGCACAGGAAGAGACCAAATGAACATGTCGCATGTATTCCAATGCAGTGTATCACAACGCACAGTAGTGCATTATCACGCATTGTAATGAGCTGTAACGCATGTGTGTCAGAGCTGTGTTGCCTTAGGTCCCTTTCACATGGGCAGTGGATTTTACCACCCCTCTGAAAAGTGATCCACCGCAGTTGAGTGGTAGTTTACAGGTGTTTAGGAGACAATGGGCTTGATTAAGGGCCCATTCACACTAGGAACTGCATGTGAATTGAACAGGATCGCTCTGCGGTTCCTGTGTGATTCGCATGCAGTGCAATTTCAGCCCCATTCATTTTAAATGGGCTGAAATCTCACCGTACCAAAAGTAGTGCATGCACTACTTTTTGAAACACAGGGCAACCGCATTATGGTACTTTTTTTTACCATGCGATCCGGTGTAGGCAAATGCACTGCGATTTTGCGACCTGCATGTGAGGTGTTGTTAACTTTGAACTGACCCCTGCAGGAGATCTCAAGGACAATGCAATTGGAATGCAGTGCAGGAGCCACACTGGAACACGGATATCCCACACTGCATTCTAGTGTAAATGGGCCCTTACTAAAGACAAATAAGCACATTCCAAGGGCATTTAGTAGTCCAGAGCTTAGTAAATGAGGCAAAACTTCTCTTTGCAAAGAATACCCAATCACATGCAAGGAAAAAGAAAAAAAAACAGCATTTTTTGCTTGAAAATTATAGGATCATGGAAGTCAGCAGAACCTCCCTTCATTTACTAAAGTCTGGAGCAAACTCCCTGACAGAGCGCAACAGCACTTGCATAGAGCACAGTCTATTTGCCCTAAGGCTCAATTCACACCTACGCGATTTGAATCTCGGGTGAAATCTCCAAGATTCTGCCCGCGATTCCAAATCGTGGCAAAACGCGGGATGCCAATACTTCTTAACGGCACCCCAATTGCACCGCGATGTTGTGGCACGATAAATCATGCTGCAATCGCGGCAAATCACAGGGAGCGACGCTATCGCCCCCAAAAGAAGCTCCTGCTGCTTTTTTAGCGACAAGCTTTCTGCGTTGCGATTTTGCTGTGATTGCGGCACGACAATCACGGCAAAAATCGCACCACGTTTAGGGTGCCATTAAGAAATAATGGCATTGCAAACGCGCCCCGCGTTTTGCCGCAATTCCGCCCGTGAAACAAATTGCCTAGGTGTTAAAAATGTGTCATTATGGAGGAATAATACCTATGTCTTATCTCACCCAGAGTATGTATGAGAACTGAAGACACAGCTGGAGGGATTCTTCTCATTTGATGGGGCTCCTCCAGCCATATCTTTAATTTATGGTGCACTCATAAAGCCTTCGTCAGGGGCATATAGATTCAGTTGGCTTTAAGAGAAAGAAAAAAAAGAGAAATTTACACATATCAACACTCTTCGCTGATATTGCCCAGCTGGAAAGCCAGCATAAAAAAAATCTCCCCAAAATTCAACATTAACAAGACTCACACAACTCAGAGATGAGCTCAAAACGGCCTTAATAGCAGTCCATGACAAATTCATCAAAGGTCGAAATTTGACATCTTATTCACACAAAAAATAAAAGCAGGGAAAAGAACGGCCTCTCAACTCAAACTAAAAAAGAGCTACCCTGTTTCCCCGAAAATAAGACCTAGCGTGACTGTCAGTGATGGCTGCGATATAAGCCCTACCCCCCCAAATAAGCCCTACCCTGTTTCCCCGAAAATAAGCCCTACCCTGAAAATAAGACCTACAAGCACTTTAATTAGGGCTTATTTGGGGGGCAGGGCTTATATTGCAGCCATCACCGTCAATCACGCTAGCCCAACTTCAACACCATAAGACAGGTAAAACTGTTCTCAACCCATCAGAGAGCTCATAGACATAGAGATTACTACGCTTCATTGTATAATTTGAAGGATGACCATACAACCCCCCAACCTAACACAGAAGAAATCTCTAACTTCTTAAAAAAACTGAATTTTCCAGTCCTAGACAACATATCACTAAGCCATCTTAACTGCCCCATAGAAGAACAAGAAATTTGAAATGTCGTTGCAGCCCTCCCACCTAGAATAGACGGCCTCTTCTATCAGTATTATAAAGCCCTTACCCCAATTTTAAGCCCTCATTTAGGCCATCTTTACAACAAAGCTGTCTCCATAGGAAAATTCCCAAAGGAAATGCTGGAAGCAGTAATTGTAACCCTCCCAGATCGTCTAAGTGTAAATGGAGCCTTAGTAAATCAACTCCTATGGCAGATATAAAGCAAATAGACTGTGAACTTTGCAAGTGCTGTTGCGCTCTGCAAGGGAATTTGCTCCAGACTTTAGTAAATGAAGGAAGCTCTGCTGACTTCCATCAGCCAATCACGTGCAAGCAAAAATGCTGTTTTTTTCCCCTTTCATGCATTCTTTACAAAGTGAAGATAAGATTTGAAGTTTTAGGGTAAGAGGAATACATGGTAAATAGGGTGAAGTAGGTGAAAGGCAAATCCCCCATTGTTCCACTCCTTATAAAATGATCAATTTAAAGTGGTTGTAAACCCTTACAGCCTAGATTAAGGCTTACCTGTAGGTCCAAGAAATATCCCCTAAACCTACACGGTTTAGGAGATATTTGCAAAAAGATAGGCACCATGCGGCGCGCAGGCGCACTGAGCATGCCGGTGCTAACAGCGATATGCCGTTAGTGGCGGCTCCCACGCGCATGCGCGGGAGTGATGTCATCGCGGCTCCGGCCAATCACAGCGCTGGAAACACAATACCCGGAAAGAAGATGGACGCTTCGTAGGAGAGGGGACAGCGGCGACATTGCAGGCTCCCTTTTCAGGTAAGTGACACATAATGGGCTACTATGCAATGCATAGTAGCCCATTATGCTTTACTTTTGCAGGGAAACAAAGAGGAAGTAAACTCATCAGGGTTTACTTCCTCTTTAAAAATTCATTATAGAAGCAGAGAGATAAAAGAATTGGGAATTTTATGGGTGAGTTGTTTTTGTTTTTTTTTTGTTTTTTTTTAAGTTTTCCACTACTCCCTCCTCCCCCCTTTCTCCCTACTTTCCCCTTTCCCCTTGCAAAGTGCACAGTCTATTTGCCTTCAGTAAATCAACCCCACTGCTTCCATCTCCTAAATACCTTCTTTTATTTTTTTCCAAGGGGATTATTAATCGAAATACTATGGACTTCAAAAAGTGTGTTTGGCAAGTAACAGCAACTACCAAATGCGACATGCTGACTTCAATTTGCCACATCACAAACGCGGCAATGCGAACAAACCTGAGCGTCCGTCATGTTAATATGTAGGTACAGGGCCAGGAGTGTTAAAAATGGTCAGCCGCCTGTTTTTACCACCCCTATGCCACCTGTGCGCTGGGGTGCCAAAACACGTAACGTCTGTTATACGCTCTCGGGCTAACTTTGCGTATTGCAAAGGAGTATTTTAGCGGGATTATTCTGAATAATTCTTAAATCTTACATTTTGTACCACCACCCCCTCCCTTTAGGACCCTCCTGTCCCCCCTCTACATTGTAAAGCGCTGTGTAAACTGTTGGCACTATATAAATTGTGAATAATAATAATAATAATAAATCAGATGCAGAAATCTCAAGCCTCTGAAAGCTCCATGTGTCGTTCTTATTTATGAATCTATGTGATGCTCTGGCAACCAAAAACATTAGTCATAACGTGTTACAATGTTACATAATATATTTGTAAACTGTTTTCCACGCAGCAGAAACGTCATCTGACTTGACCCCAATATGTAACACATCACAGTCACATGACTGACATACTCGTTGGGGATTGGCTGGAAGTTATCAATTAAAAAGATCTGTAGAATAACACAGAGCCGGAGATCTTCATGTTACTACAAATCATTCATTTCTCATGTTCTTCTGCAACTCAGAAGGTGAACCCAGCCTGGCTGGCAGGATTATACCAAAGGATTCCAACACCAGATCTATTCTAAATATGCGTGCTTTTTTGCATGTTCCCACACGTCATATTTAGGGCTGCTCATTCATTTCAATAAGATGACGCACAAAAAAAAAAAAAAAAAAAAGTTCAAAGTTTTACCCCCCTTCATGACCAAGTAATTTTTTGCCCAAGTGATCAGGAACATAGGAACAGCGATCTCTCTCTACTCCCAGTCAGTCAGTCCCCCCCCCCACAGTTAGAAACACATCCAAGGGAACACTTAACCCCTTGATTGCCCCCTAGTGTTAACCCCTTCCCTGCCAGTGACATTCATACAGTAATCACCCCCATCAAATCATTCTTTGCAGCTATTACCTTTTGTACCACCACCCCCTCCCTTTAGAATGTAAGCTCTACGAGCAGGGCCCTCCTGTAGCTTTTGTATTGAACTGTACTGTAATTGTGTTGTCCCCCTTATACATTGTAAAGTGCTGCGTAAACTGTTGGCGCTATATAAATCTCGTATAATAATAATAATAATAATAATAATAATAATCAGTGCCTATTTTTAGCACTGATCATTGTATAAATGTCACTGGTCCCAAAAAAAGTGTCATAAGTGTCCGATCTATCCGCCACAATGTCGCAGTCCCGCTAAAAAACGCTGATCGCCACCATTACTAGTAAAAACAAAAAATAATAATAATAAAAATGCCATAAATCTATCCCCTATTTTGTAGACGCTATAACTTTTGCGCGAACCAATCAATATACACTTATTGCGATTTTTTTTTACCAAAAATTTGTAGAATACATGTTGGCCTAAAACTGATTAAGAAATGTGTTTTTTTACATTTTTTTTGGATATTATAGCAAAAAGTTAAAAATATTGTTTTTTTTTTTTCAAAATTGTCGCTTTTTTTTTTTTGTTTATAGCGCAAAAAATTAAAACCGCAGAGGTGATCAAATACTATTTGTGGGGAAAAAAGGACGTCAATTTTGTTTGGGTACAGTGTCGCACGACCGCACAATCGTGAGTTAAAGTGACGCAGTGCCGTATCGCAAAAAATGGCCTGGTCAGGAAGTGAAGTCACAAAGCGGGTAAAAAGCGCATGAAGCTTGCGGATCAAAAAGGAGTATGAGCATCTTTGCTGGGATTGTCATGCGTAGAGCAGCCCATTGAAATGAATGATGTGCCCTATGTGTTATGTACGAACACGTATACGCCAAATGCCTGACGCCATGTGACAGTGTGAATGGGGGCAAGGTGTCATTTAAAAAGGATAAAATGTAGGAAATGTAGACCCTTTCAGATATTTGAGGGAAATGCTCATCTGTTCTATCTCTTCCCCACTCTAATAAAATGTGTCCCCGATGGATTGTTGCCACCACTTCCTATCGTGACACGATTGTAGCGATCGTATTTTCTTTCAAAGTCAACAAAAACAACATTGAAAAAAAGTCACACAATCCAAAGTAAATGACTGTTATGCCCCGTACACATGATCAGAAAATTCTACGGAAAATACCGTTTTCGAAGCGATCGTGCGATAATCAGTTCGTTAGTACAGAGCTTTCGAGGGCCGATTATGAAAGTTCTATCGGACATGCACGAAAAAAAAATTTGTGCGATGCCAGATCGTACGATTTTCGTTTAATCAGTACAGCTATCGTTCGAAGATGTAATACAAATGCATTACAACACATGACATCACTTCCAATGTTTTTTCTGTCGTACGGGAATGTTCGTGACTTTAGTAAACTCATCAGATTCGATCAGAGATTAGCATGCAAAAAAAAAACGGACGATCATTCGTGCGATAATCTCATCATGTGTACACATAAAGATTCCAATTGTATACTCCCACAGCCACGGGAATATACAGAACTATACAATCACACCATACACACAGCAATCTGCTCAGGCCTGGTTCACACCTATGCAGTTTGCATATTCCAGGTGCCTTTTGCATTTTTCAATACATTTTTGATCCATTGAAGTCTATGGAACCAGAAAAAAAAATCCCTGACCCTTTTCCATAAAATGCACAGATGTGAACGTGATCCATAGGAAACCATGTTAAATGGACTGTAGTGTGTTTCTGCAAAACTGAAAAAATGCACTAAAAAATGCATCTGTGTGAACCAGGCCTTAGAGCCAATGAGAAGAATTCTAGCTCATCGAAAACCCCTTCCAGTATTTAGGACTGAGTTGACTCCACCGGGACTCCCAACGGAGGGGGGATTACCCCCGCTCTGTGTCCCTGCAAAGTGTTCCCTGATTGGATGAGGTGGAGAGGCGTGGGAGTGACATCACAATCCACACCCCTTATCCAATCAGGAGGAAAAAAAAAATGCAATGTGTTCTCTGGGTGGCTGAGCCGAGTGAGCGACCTCCTGTGTTCACTAGGCTAGCGGCAGTAGTGGTGTAGTAGCAGCTTCCGCTGGGATCCATCCCGCAGGTATGACACACATATACTTACATTGGTCCGAGATGAAACAATGAAACTTTGTACACATCCATACCGGGAATTCCGCTCTAAGACCCCTTTCACACTGGGGCCGCGGCGCTGTTAGCGCTAAAGTACCGCTCGTTTAAGCGGCGCCTTTCAGCCGCTAGCAGGGTGCTTTAAACTCCAAAGAAGGGGTTATAAACTACTGTGTTGCGGCGCTTCGGAATTGCTGCACAATTAATTCCAATGGGCAGGGCGTATCGAGAGCGCTAAATACAGCGCCCACAAAGATGCTGCTTGTATGACTTTTCGGGAAGTCCTGCAAGCCCCAGTATGAAAGTTCACACTACAATGAATGGGAGGCGGTTTTCAGGAGCATTTCCAGTGCTAAAGAGCCTGAAAACCGCCCCGGTGTGAAAGGGGTCTAAAGCTGGCCATACACCATACAATTTTCTTAATCAATTTTCTTATTCAATTGTCTTTAGATTTACCTTCAGCTATGTAGTGCAAGAGCCTGCATGATTGCATACAAATTGAAAGTGTTCAGGTTTGACCTCACATTATATGGTTTTGGTAAATCTAAAGGAAAGTTGTACAAGAAAATTGTATAATGTATGGCCAGCCTTAGTGATCATTTTTTGATATCTCATATCTCTTATGGTAGGTCATACACACATCAATAAATGATTTCTAATCAATCTATAGCCAACAAGCCCTGCGATCGATACGACACACACAGCGAAAGTGGACTTCGATTGATAGGATGAAGATATCATCAGAACTTCTCACTTCATCTCCACCATACAACCTCATAATCTGATCAATCAAAACACGATCGGATTCAGGAGTAAAGTATCTTGGTGCTGCTGATCAATGTAACGTGATCAATCACTTTCCCGGCCTGGCTGATCGGCTCAGCTTTGGATCAACTCCAATCTGAATGAAGTGTAAATTGATCGGAAGTGATGGCTAATCGATTCATTGCACATCGATCAGATGATAATATTATTGAAGCATGCGTGGCCACCAACTGATTGTATCAATAGAAAATACCATACATATCGCACCATGTTATACCTTATCTTATGATGAAATGCTTGTTTACAATCAATCGATCAATCATAGAAAAGATTGTGTATGGCCATCATAAAATCTGCCTGGAAGCTGCAGATAAGATGTTCACCATGTACAACCAATGGGAGCACAGAGAGCTGAGAATTCCTCTAAATGGATGGGGACCCATCTACCCAGCAAAGTGCCCATCAAAGCTGGCACTGCCCACAGCCCGGGGCACAGAAATCACTCCGATCTCCTAGGAAGAGACACCAATATAGAGATAGAGATCATACATGGGGGGTGGGGGCTGGGCACAGACAGGAGCGCCCCCCTACGATCACTCACCCTCTGGGCTGGAGCCAAGAGCCCCCCAGGACAGGATGGAGACGAGCCCGAAGAGCACAAGCCGCACACTCATCTCCGACACCGCTCAGCGCTACAATCCCACTCTACACCGGGATCCCCGGGACCCTGCCACGCAATGACCACGCCCACTGCATGCCACTCACACCCAGCCTGGACTCTCATTGGCTGGGGAGAGCTCAGGGTCTCTTCCCACATCCTGAGAAACTTCTGGCAACACTTTCACTGCCAGAGTGCAGCCAGAGCTGGGGAATGTGTGTATTGTATGTTATGTGTCATTATTGTATATGTATGTATTATGTGTATGTAACTGTTATTATATATATGTATGTGTGTGTATTATGTGTTCATGTATGTATTATATGTATGTGTGTGTATATATATATATATATATATATATATATATATATATATACACATACATACATACATACACACACAATAATAAACAATACATACATAAAATACATACAAACATATATAAATATAATATAAATGGATATATATATATATATATATATATATATATATATATATATATATATACAGTATCTCACAAAAGTAAGTACACCCCTCACATTTTTGTAAATATTTTATTGTATCTTTTCATGTGACAACACTGAAGAAATGACACTTTGCTACAATGTAAAGTAGTGAGTGTACAGCTTGTATAACAGTGTAAATTTGCTGTCCCCTCAAAATAACTCAACACACAGCCATTAATGTCTAAACCGCTGGCAACAAAAGTGAGTACACCCCTAAGTGAAAATGTCCAAATTGGGCCCAAAATGTCAATATTTGATGTGGCCACCATTATTTTCCACCACTACATTAACCCTCTTGAGCATGGAGTTCATCAGAGCTTCACAGGTTGCCACTGGAGTCCTCTTCTACTCCTCCATGAGGACATCACGGAGCTGGTGGATGTTAGAGACCTTGCGCTCCTCCACCTTCCGTTTGAGGATGTCCCACAGATGATCAATAGGGTTTAGGTCTAGAGACATGCTTGGCCAGTCCATCACCTTTACCCTCAGCTTCTTTAGCAAGGCAGTGGTCATCCTGGAGGTGTGTTTGGGGTTGTTATCATGTTGGAATACTGCCCTGCGGCCCAGTCTCTGAAGAGAGGAGATCATGCTCTGCTTCAGTATGTCACAGTACATGTTGGCATTCATGGTTCCCTCAATAAACTGTAGCTCCCCAGTTCCAGCAGCACTTATGTAGTCCCAGACCATGACACTCCCACCACCATGCTTGACTGTAGGCAAAACACACTTGTCTTTGTACTCCTCACCTGGTTGCCGCCACACACGCTTGACACCATCTGAACCAAATAAGTTTATCTTGGTCTCATCAGACCACAGGACATGGTTCCAGTAATCCGTGTCCTTAGTTTGCTTGTCTTCAGCAAACTGTTTGCAGGCTTTCTTATGCATCATCTTCAAGAGGCTTCCTTCTGGGATGACAGCCATGCAGACCAATTTGATGCAGTGTGCAGCGTATGGTCTGAGCACTGACAGGTTGACCCCCCACCCCTTCAACCTCTGCAGCAATGTTGGCAGAACTCATAGGTCTATTTCCCAAAGACAACCTCTGGATATAACACTGAGCACATGCACTTAACTTCTTTGCTCGACCATGGCGAGGCCTGTTCTGAAGGGAACCTGTCCTGTTAAACCTCTGTATGGTCTTGGCTACTGTGCTGCAGCTCAATTTCAGCATCTTGGCAATCTTCTTATAGCTTAGGCCATCTTTATGTAGAGCAACCATTCTTTTTTTCAGATCCTCAGAGAGTTCTCTGCCATGAGGTGCCATGTTGAACTTCCAGTGACCAGTATGAGAGAGCGAGAGCGATAACACCAACTTTAACACACCTGCTCCCCATTCACACCTGAGGCCTTGTAACACTAACAAGTCACATGACACCGGAGAGGGAAAATGGCTAATTGGGCCTAATTCAGACATTTTCACTTAGGGGTGTACTCACTTTTGTTGCCAGCAGTTTAGACATTAATGGCTGTGTGTTGAGTTATTTTGAGGGGACAGCAAATTTACACTGTTATACAAGCTGCACACTCACTACTTTACATTGTAGCAAAGTGTCATTTCTTCAGTGTTGTCACATGAAAAGATAGAATAAAATATTTACAAAAATGTGAGGGGTGTACTCACTTTTGTGAGATACTGTTATATATATATATATATATATATATATATATATATATATATATATATATATATATATATATATATATATATATATATATTAATATGTGTTTGTATGTATTGTGTGTATTTTATGTATGTATTGTGTGTACATGTATGTATGTATTTTATGTATGTATTGTTTAAGTATGTTTATTTACTAAAGGCAAATCCACATTGTACTACAACTGCACTGCAAGTGCACTTGCTGTAGATCAGAGGGGACATGCAAGGAAAATAAAAAAACTGCATTTTTGCTTGCACATGATTGGATGATAAAATCAGTAGAGCTTCCCCTCATTTCAGATCTTCTCTTCAGATTTACAGCTATTGCACTTCCAAGTGCAATTTCAAGTGCACTTGTAGTGCAGAGTGGATTTGCCTTTAGTAAATCAACTCCATAGTATATGTGTGTGTGTATGTATCTACTTTATATAATATATGTATTGTGTGTAGTTCAAGGTGATTATAAAGAATACATTACTCTTAATTATGGCAAACTCACTGCAGGCCGATATAGCCCTTCCCCATCATGGTACAGTGAATATAAAAAGTCTACACACCCCTGTTAAAATGTCAGGTTTCTGTGATGTAAAAAAAAATGAGACAAAGATGAATCATTTCAGAACTTTTTCCACCTTTAATGTGATCTACAAACTGTACAACTCAGGTACTGTAACCCCCCCCACGATAGCAGAATGGCTCAGACACATAAATAAAACCACAGAGATGGAGGAGCTTGTACACCAAGCAGAGGAGACTCAGTCCAAATTTACCAAAATATGGTCATGCTGGCTTCACTTTATTACGACAGATGAATACGCCAAACTCATGACCTAACCAATTAACTTAAACCCCCAATATTCCTAGGCGGAGGAGAATAGAAACCTTGTCCTCCCTTTCCCTCACCCATCTTCATGTTCTTCTCCCAGATGTTCCGAGACCCTTCCCCCTTTCTTTTTCACCCTTAGACCCTAATTACGCTAGCCCATATTTCCTTTTACCTTTATTATTAGAACCCACAAGTTACCACACTATACTAAAGAACTACAAGTGTGAATGACTAGCTCGAACCTCATAATGATAACAGAGAAGTTCTGATAAACAAACGTCATGACACAATCAATGTAGATTTCTGTAACCTCCCTGGCGGTTTTCCCGAGTGTGGCTCGGGGTTAAAATTCAGTACCATTAGCGGTAACCCCGAGCCACACTCGGGATCGCATTGCAGGATCCTGGGGCGGCGTTACTTACCTTGTCCCCGGGATCCTGCGATGTCACCCGCAGTGTCCGAGGGCTCCGTCCTCCTCCGAAGCCTCTCCGTGCCAGGCTCCGTTCCCTGCGAGCGGCGCGACGCACGGGGGCGGAGCCTGGCAGCAAATTCAAAAAAATGTCAAAAGCATAACACATACAGTACTGTAATCTTACAGATTACAGTACTGTATGAAATGATTTCACATCCCTTTTGTCCCCAGTGCTTTGTCCCATGCCCTGCATGCAATTTTACATGATATACACTGTTCTTTCTGCCTGGAAACTGGAGATTGTCCATAGCAACCAAAAAGTGTCCCTTTATGTCAAAAGTGGCTTTAGACCAGCTAGAAAACAGCGATAGTAAATAAAATTAGAACACTTGCAGAATTGAGCGATAGTGAATTGTGGGGAAATTTATTTTATTACTATTTTTTTTTTTTTTTTAATTATTTATTTTTATTTATTATATTATAATTTATGTTTTTGTGTTTCAAACTTTATCATACCCGGGATATCTACTAGACTCTGGTTTGGACAGATTTAAGTGTGTTATTGTTAAGATTTACAGACCTACAATATAAAACGCCAAATTTCCATGCAAAATAATGGTACCGCTTTCAGCACCTAAAATCCGAAATAATCATACCGCCAGGGAGGTTAACCACCAAAAATACGTTCTCCTTAGAATCAAGGAGACATAGACACCTCCAAGCAGAACCTCTTCACCATAAACACACTGTACAATCAGCACAGACGGTCATAAGACGAGAGGTCTAGATACACGCTGATTGAAATATTACCACTGAAGATGTAAAGCAAGTACCTTTGGGAAGGAACAGGGGTTGGGAGTTGTGGTCCCTCTCCGACACAGTCTGATCCCAGTTGGGGTGTCGAGGGAGACCAGACTATACATCTAACCCGGTTCCCTAATGTTAATATGATACACTCTGTTTAAAAGGTCCATTCATAAGACCTACACCCTACTCTACCAATTGTATTTAAGAATGTGCCTCACTCATTATGTGATCTCAATATCCGATGATGTATACAATTGGTCTTATGCTATATGATCTTTGTTATCTGTAAACCTTTCAATAAACATTATTGGGAAAAAAAAACTGCACAACTCTGCTGAACAACAAACTGAAATATTTTAGGTGGAGGGAAGTAAAAATAAAAAACTAAAATAATATGGTTGCATAAGTGTGCAAATCCTTAAACTAATACTTTGATTTTATTACAGCACTCAGTCTTTTTGGGTATGAGTCTATCAGCATGGCACATCTTGACTTGGCAATATTTGCCCACTCTTCTTTGCAAAAACACTCCAAATCTGTCAGATTGCGAGGGCATTTCGTGTGCACAGCCCTCTTCAGATCACCCCACAGATTTTCAATCGGATTCAGGTCTGGGCTCTGGCTGGGCCATTCCAAAACTTGAATCTTCTTCTGGGGAAGCCATTCCTTTATTTATTTACTATTGGGATATATATTCTTCCTGTTTATATCATTTTAGCCGCTGAACATAGACGCTCTTCTGCCATTTTACCCTGGAGTGTGGTATCTAAAATCTATCAGCCACTATAGACAACACTTTTGTGCGAATCAACACAGGGATCAACCCTCCATTATGCACCAATAGGTATGTTCACAGGACTCCTGTGGATGCGTGTTTACAGGAGAAAAATACTTACTTGAGTAACACTTGTTTATCATATTTTCCCCTTTTTTTTTTTTCTCGTTCTCCTGGTGCTGACTCATAGTATCTCTCACACCTGGGGTGTTGTCAGTTGCTGTATACCCGCTCGAGGAGTCAAGGCTTAGATAACCCTAGTCTTCTGCGTTAATAGGTATGTATAACTCAATACTTACTAGAGTCCCCCGTCCCAAACCCACCAGGGGGGAACCTTCCATATATTAAAACAGCAGAATGTTGTTCTGGGACCTCTGTGTCCCACATATACAAACCCTCCCCTCTCCTTTTTGGTCCTTAGCTGATAAAGAGAATTCGTAACACAGCTGACGGATGTGACGCCCTCTGTGTCTGGTCCTAACCTGCTGGCGGTCCTGGTTTTGCGGCGGCGTCGCTGGTATTCGGATCTGGGCCCCGGTGGTTTACCGTCCTCCCCCTCCCCATCGTCTAGAGTGGATGCCATACAGTATTGACCCCGCAATAGCATGGTTAGGATATATTTTTTGTAACTACATCACAATCTGATTATGTAAATAGTTGTATATATGCATGATCTTTGACATATAACAGTCTTCATTGTGTGTTTTTTTGTCTCTTTTTTTGTAACAATGTTCCGCAGACAGATATACACCTTACCTCCAGCCCCTGAAGAAGAGGTCGCAATCCTTATATAAAGCCTCGAAACGCGTTGGGCATGCACTGTCAATTGGCTCCTTGCTGATACAGCCTCTGTGGGGTTTTGTGTAGCTCTGTCGACCTGTCGTTTATATCCTGGTTGTATTTTTCATCATTTGTAAATTCTGGCATCCATTGTTGCTTTTATTCATTGTTCCCACTCTAGCACATGTTTTACTTTTAAACTTTTGATACAATAAAATTTTGATAATTTTTTATATTTTTTGTTATACTTTTTTTGAGACCTCCGCCCTTTAAAATCCCACTTAAGAGGAAAAACCATCTTCTTTTGGAATTATAGCCAAAAAAGTGCAACCTTGGATTCATCAGACCAGAACACATTTTCCCACATGCTTTTAGGAGACTTCAGATGAGTTTTTGCAAAATTTAGAGGGGCTTGAATGTTTTTCTTTGTAAGAAAAGGCTTCTGTCTTGCCACTCTACCCCATAGTCCAGACATGAAGAATATAGGAGATTGTTGTACAGTTTATAGGTTACATTAAAGGTGGAAAAAGTTCTGAAATTATTTATATTTGTCTCATTTTTTACATCACAGAAACCTGACATTTTAACAGGGGTGTGTAGAATTTGAATATCCACTGTATGTCATTTACATCTTAGGAACACCAGTTTATTTGTTAGAATTGCAATACACACTTCTCCTAGCCATGAAAATACAATATTTGTCTAGCTGTTCCAATTTCAATGCAAATTAGGTCTTCCTTCAAAATAAATAAATGTGCTAGTATGGGAATCTGTTCCTTCCTCTAATGCTGTGTACACACGAGCGGATTTTCTGTCGCAAAAAACTTGGATGGATTTTCCGACTGAATTCCGCTCAAGCTTGCCTTGCATTCACACGGTCACACAAAAGTTCTCTGAACTTTCGACCGTCAAGAACGCAGTGACCTACAACACTACGACGAGCCGAGAAAATGAAGTTCAATGCTTCCGAGCATGCGTCAAATTGTTTCCGAGCATGCGTAGGAATCTTGCGCGTCGGAATTTGTACAGACGATCGCATTTTCGGATAGGAACTTTTCCCGACCAAAAAATAGAGAACATGCACCCAATCTTTTGCTGGCTGGATTTCCTCCAGCAAAAGACAGATGAAGCATACACAAGGTCGCATTTTCCAACAAAAAGCTCTCATCTGAGTTTTGCTGGCGGAATTTCCGATCGTGTGTATGCGGCATAACTCTCCTCTCCTGAAATACTCTGCTCTGCTAGAGGACTCTGCTCCTTGCTCTGTCATCTTTCTGCTGCATGGGTCATTTTACTTGCAAAGGACAACTCACACAATATTTCTTGAGGTTGGACTTGACATTACATGTCTGTGTCCCTGTTTTATGTCTGGCCTTAGGGAGCTGTACAAACTATTTTTGGTGGGTGGGTGGGGGGGGGTTAATTGATGATGGACAAATCTTGTGGCACATGCTATCATGTTCATATACTGGACACAGGGGTGAATAAGTCTGCTTTCGGCTAGCGCAGAAGAACTACAAGTTCCAGCAACAAGTGGAGTGTACAAGGTGCAGATGTAGTGAGTCAGCCCAGACAGGGGAATCGGTCAGCCTTCAACCCAACCAGTTCATTGCAGAGAGTTCACCCTGCACCACCCTCAGGTTTGCCCTCCAGCTGCACTGCCCCCCCCCCCCCCCCCCAGCCATTGCTCACACTCACTCCACAGTCCAGATGTTACAGTGAGTACGTGCAAGGCGTGAGCTGTGTGCAGAGTCCTCTTACAGGGAAGTCTTTCCTGCACATACCAGCTACTACACTGTTTGTATTATTCATCCCTGTCCTGGCTGAGAGCTGACTGCACTGTCCCTGCAGGAGCTGTGGATCACAGTCCTGGAATCCAGCACCTACTACCAATCCCACAGCTCCCACCATAGCCCTCTACTGCCCTATAGCAGAGATTTTATCCCCCATAGGACTCTGTGTTTATTAGCAGTTCCGAGGATATGTACATACACTTCCTAAACAAACCCCTTCTGTTTTATAATAAAGTAAAACTGGGAAAGGTCTGCAGGACACAAGGGATTTGTTGTAGGGAACTGTAGCAGCTATAGAATCACGCTTTCTCTTTTTCACTTTCCGGGTTTTTTGTATTTATGAAAATGACTTCCCACTGATCACCATTGTAAGGGGATCTCCTTCCCACTGATCACCAATGTAAGGGGATCTCCTTCCCACTGATCACCAATGTAAGGGGATCTCCTTCCCACTGATCACCAATGTAAGGGGATCTCCTTCCCACTGACAACCAATGTAAGGGGATCTCCTTCCCACTGACCACCAATGTAAGGGGATCTCCTTCCCACTGACAACCAATGTAAGGGGATCTCCTTCCCACTGACAACCAATGTAAGGGGATCTCCTTCCCACTGACAACCAATGTAAGGGGATCTCCTTCCCACTGACAACCAATGTAAGGGGATCTCTTTCCCACTGACCACCAATGTAAGGGGATCTCCTTCCCACTGATCACCAATGTAAGGGGATCTCCTTCCCACTGATCACCAATGTAAGGGGATCTCCTTCCCACTGACCACTAAAGTAAGGGGATATCCTTCCCATTGACCACCAGTGTAAGGGGATCTCCTTCCCACTGATCACCAATGTAAGGGGATCTCCTTCCCACTGACCACCAATGTAGGGGTGTCCTGCTCCACATACCACTAATATTTGTGGTCCTTCTTTCCCTTGACAAGCAATATAAGGGAAGCCCTTGTTATATATAATATAGTTTTCTTAATGAAAAAAGTGGTGGTGGTGGGGGGGGTTCAAAATGATGCTAGTTACCCCACATTTCTTATTTCTTTATTTCTTATTATATGTATGGCACACTGCACCAATATATTGTGATCTGCTCATTTATTTTCAGCAAGGGTTCCCTGAAACCTGAAGATGACTTCTATATAACACCCTTCTAATACCCCCTATAATGTTCACACCACAAGAGTGCTTACTCAGCTGTACAAAGCGTTACATTGCTCTGGAGGTAAATATAACACAGTGGGTTGATTTACTGAAGGCAAATAGACTGCAATTTGCAAGTGCAGTTACTCTCTACAAGTGCAGTTGCTCCAGAGCTTAATAAATGAGGTGAAGCTTCACTTTGCAAAGAATACCCAATCACAAGGAAAATAAAAAATATAATTTTTGCCTGTGCATGATTGGATGATGGCAGTCAGTAGATCTTCCCCTTATTTACTAAGCCCTGGAGCAACTGCATTTGCAAAGTGCTCAGTAAATCAACTGCAATGATGGCTGGGAATCGGATCCTTTGTTTTCTCACTACAGTGACATGTTCGGCATGATCTGTTTAGTTTTTAGAGTCTGAAAGGGTCAGGGCTACTATCATTTTTTTTTTTTTCAATCTTTATTTAACTACTTCAGCCGCGGAGGAAATTACTCCCTTCCTGACCAGAGCACTTTTTGCGATTCGGCACTGCGTCGCTTTAACTGACAATTGCGCGGTCGTGCAACGTTGCACCCAAAAAAATATGACGTCCTTTTTTTCCCACAAATAGAGCTTTCTTTTGGTGGTATTTGATCACCTCTGCAGTTTTTATTTTTTGCGCTATAAATGAAAAAAGAGTGACAATTTTTTTTAAAAAAAAGCAATATTTTTTACTTTTTGCTATAATAAATATCCCCAAACAATATATAAAAAAACAAATTTCTTTCTCAGTTTAGGCCGATACGTATTCTTCTACATATTTTTGGTAAAAAAAATCTCAATAAGCGTATATAGATTGGTTGGCGCAAAAGTTATAGCGTCTACAAAATAGGGGATAGATTTATGGCATTTTTATTATTAATTTTTTTTTTTATTAATAATGGCGGCGATCTGCGATTTTTATTGTGACTGCAACATTATGGCGGACACATCGGACACTTTTGACACCATTTTGGGACCATTGTTATTTATCCAGCGATCAGTGCTATAAAAGTGCTATAAAAATGCACTGATTACTGTGTAAAAGACACTGGCAGGGAAGAGGTTAAACACTAGGGGGGCGATCAAGTGTGCCATACATATAATAAGAAATAAAGAAATAAGAAATGTAGGGTAACTAGCATCATTTTGACCCCCCCCCCACCACCACCACCACCACCACCACCACCACTTTTTTCATTAAGAAAAATATAAGTGTGTCCTAGGGAGGTGTTCTAACTGTGGGGGGGGGTTTGGGGTTCCACTGATATGACAGAGATCACTGCTCCCGATGACAGGGAGCAGTAGATCCCTGTCATGTCACTAGGCAGAATAGGGAAATGCCTTGTTTACAAAGGCATCTCCCTGTTCTTCCGCTCCATGACACAATCACGGGCCCCTGGTGAACCCGCGGGCACGGTCACGGAGCATGCAGCGGGCGCACACGAGCCCACAATGCCACGTCTCAAAGGGGACGTACCTGTACGCCGATTTGCCCAGCTGTGCCATTGTGCCGACGTATATTGTCGTGCGCTGGTCGGCTAGTGGTTAAACGAAAAAAAAAGCAGGTACACAATTTTAATCAGAACATGCTTTTTGAGTATACTTTTTCAGTTGTAACCATAGCTATTACATTTGTATACATTTTATAAGGCTAGGTTCACACAGTGTGGGTCTGGAATGGATGCATAATCGTGTCTTTTTCTGACCCGCACAGAGACACACTGCACTTTATCAGACGCACGGGAGTGCCATTCATTTTTAATTAGAACGCCTGTCAGGCTTTTATTGCTGTCTGTGTTCCTGTTGGGGACATTCCCCCTCTCTGTTTGTCCTGTTTACCATTGTCACCACAAGTAAAATTGAAAGAATATCCCAAATTTTAAGATATCACCAGAAGAGGAATAGGGGGGAAATCTCTTCTCACTTCCTGTTTTGGCTATGGGACAGGAAGTGAGAGAAAATCTCCCTAAATGGACACAGATGGCAAAAAAAAACTGAAGTAGAAAACCCTACTCCATACAAAATGGAGAAAAAAATCTTACCTTTAGTTCTGCTTTAAAGCGAAACTTCAGTCATTTTTTTTCATCTTTCCATCTATTAAATCTTCTGCCCTTGTTGTTTTAACTTTGGATAGTAAAACATTTTTTTTCTACCATTAAATACATTATTCAGCCCACTTCCTGTTTCTTGTCTGGTCATTAGCCTAGGCTTATGACATCATGCACAGCTCTCTCTCTCTCTCACTCTCGTGAGAGTTTGCCAGGAAGGGAGGGGAATGAGTCACAAGAGGGCCAATGAGAGCTGCAGAGCTGGAGGTGTGCATCTGTGTGTCTGTGTAAATCCATGAACAGAAAGGAGGCTTCCATCATGACAAGTATGGAGTATGGTGGTCCCATCTCTAACATATAAACCACAGAAAAAAATGTAACCCCCTTAAATTGGGACTTTAATAGATCACCAACTCTTGAGATAAAAAATATATTTTTTATTTTTGTACTTTAAAAACGGACGTGAAGACGTCTATAACATACAAAAAAGAAAAAAAGACAATGAATTCCATACAGAATAGATACTAGATCAGGACAAAAATGATACAAATATAATATAGAATTTGCTCTCCTGGGGTTGGTGTACCCCGATACCCAACGTGTTTCCGGTATATTGATACCGTCATCAGGGGTTTGAGAGTTGTAAGTATTTTACAAGTGTGTGGATTTGGTGGAATGACTTTGTGTTCAGGCAGCACCTATAACCCCCAGGGTTCAATAGCGTGCTTACTCATGAATGCCAGACCCAGGACCTATAAGGGTAGTGTACATACTGGGTTACCAGTGTCCGGGTTTGTTAAATGAGCCAGAGGGGGATAAGTGTACATTTAGACCTATCTTCAGCTGGCTGCATGCCAGGTGGATAAATATCCAATCAGGTCCCACTATATATCTGGCTCCTGGGATAGACCCTTGGTATGTCTGGATCCTATGGGGGGGTGCCTTCAGCTGGTGGTGCTCAAGGAAGGGAGGGGGATGAGTCAAGAGAGGGCCAATGAGAGCTGCAGGGCTGCAGAGCTGGAGGTGTGCATCTGTGTGTCTGTGTAAATCCAGGAAGTGAACAGGCAGCGGCTTCAGCTGCCCACAGTTAAAATGGCTGCAGCCAGACTCAGTGGAGGGAGATTTCTGCAGCATATTTGGCAAGTACAGGATCACAGTATATATGAAATAATACGTAAAGTGGTTGGAGGGAAGCTTCAGAATGGCAAAGATGTTTTTATTACAAACTATGTGAGCAGACTGCAGTTCCTCTTTAAAGTGGAGTTCCACCCAAAAATGGAACTTCCACTTTAAGGGAAGGTGACCCCCTGACATGCTACATTTGGCATGTCATTTTTTTTTGGGGGGGGGGGGGCAGAAACCCTCTTTTTAGAGGGTTCCAGCTCCCACTTCCTCCCGGGGCACCGGAAGGAAGTTCACCTCTCCCCCCTCCCTCTCGGCAATCATCTGGGACTGGTCACAGGTCCCAGATGATTGCCCGGCCAGTGGCTTCACAGCCGGGCGCCCACAGTAACAATGCCGGCGCTGCAGAGAGGAGGGGGAGACGAGAGGGGCTTCGTTCCCCCGCATCGCTGGACCCTGGGGCAGGTAAGTCTCCGATTATTAAAAGTCAGCAGCTGCAGTATTTGTAGTATTTTTTTTCGGCAGAACTCCACTTTAACTGTTGTGGCTCTGGGGTGTGCAAAACTGCATGTACGTGCGTTCTGTGCAAACACCAGCAAAATTGAATGTTATTAGGTTATCTTCTCTTCAGGTCTGATGTCTTTTATTCACGAGAAAAGCATGAATCAGGAAAATACTGCATTATGGCCACTAGGTGAATCTGACAATAGTAAATAATTATTAATTTCCTCTGCTCATCAGCTCCATGTGATGTGCAATTTAAAGTGCATTGCAGAGGTTTGTAAAAACGGATGACAGCACACATGTGTTTTAATGCAATTTCTATTGATTGCAAACACGTCGGGGAAAAAAAGCTACAAAGGGCAAAGGTGTGATATTTAAATCTATACACTACAGGAAAAAACATGTTGCAATTAGGGATGGGCGAACAGTTCGGCATGAGCATAAGTTCAGGCCGAACCTTCGTTCTTCGGTCGTTCGGTGAACAGCTGAACAAACGGGTCGTTCGACCATTTGTTTGGCCCCCTGAACCGACCACAATTCATTGCGGTGCTGAACAGTGCATTGCAAGCCCTGATTGGCTGAAGCAGTGAAAATTTCAGCCAATCAGGGCACATAGCACTGTCAGAGTCATGATTGGACACTGTCATCATGACTTTATCCAATCATGGCTCATTCCTGCCCCACAGTATAAAAGTATTCTTTCGGTGGCAGCCATTTTCAGTGTGATTTTGGCGTGGAGAGAGATAGAACAGGGCTCTGTTCAGTGCTATCAGTTAGTTAGTGTGCTATACTGTGCTATTTTGCTTCAATTGTCAGTGTAGAATATTCGTTTAGTGTCAGTCTAAGGATAGGGATAGTGTGAGTGTAGTGAGGAGGACCATCATTCAGCTTTGCATAGTGTGCATCTAGAATAGGGACAGCTCAGATAGTTTCACTGTAGTGTAGTGAGACCGTGTCATTCATACATACAGTATCTCACAAAAGTGAGTACACCCCTCACATTTTTGAAAATATTTTATTATATCTTTTCATGTGACAACACTGAAGAAATTACACTTTGCTAGAATGTAAAGTAGTGAGTGTACAGCTTGTATAACAGTGCACACTTTCTGTCCCCTCATAATAACTAAACACACCATTAATGTCTAAACCGCTGGCAACAAAAGTGAGTACATCCCTATGTGAAAATGTCCAAATTGGGCCCAATTAGCCATTTTCCCTCCCCGGGGTCATGTGACTCATTTCAGGTGTGAATTGGGAGCAGGTGTGTTAAATTTGGTGTTATCAATCTTACTCTCTCATACTGGTCACTGGGAGTTCAACATGGCACCTCATGGCTAAGAACTCTATGAGGATCCGAAAAAAAGAATTGTTGCTCTGCATAAAGATGGCCTAGGCTATAAGAAGATTGCCAAGACCCTGAAACTGAGCTGCAGCACGATGGCCAAGACCATACAGCAGTTTAACAGGACAGGTTCCACTCAGAACAGGCCTCGCCATGGTCGACCAAAGAAGTTGGGTGCATGTGCTCAGCATCATATCCAGGGGTTGTCTTTGGGAAATAGACGTATGAGTCCTGCCAGCATTGCTGCAGAGGTTGAAGGGGTGAGGGGTCAGCCTGTCAGTGCTCAGACCATACACCGCACACTGCATCAAATTGGTCTGCATGGCTGTCATCCCAGAAGGAAGCCTCTTCTAAAGATGATGCACAAGAAAGCCTGCAAACAGTTTGCTGAAGACAAGCAGACTAAGGACATGGATTATTGGAACCATGTTCTGTGGTCTGATGAGACCAAGATAAACTTATTTGGTTCAGATGGTGTCAAGCGTGTGTGGCAGCAGCCAGGTGAGGAGTACAAAGACAAGTGTGTTTTGCCTACAGTCAAGCATGGGGTGGAAGTGTCATGGTCTGCGGCTGCATGAATGTTGCCGGTACTGGGGAGCTATAGTTCATTGAGGGAACTATTCCCTTCAGAGACTGGGCCACAGGGCAGTATTCCAACCTGATAACGACTCCAAACACACTTCCAGGATGACCACTGCGTTGCTAAAAAACTGAGATTAAAGGTAATGGACTGGCCCAGCATGTCTCCAGACCTAAATCCTATTGAGCATCTGTGGGGCATCCTCAAATGGAAGGTGGAGGAGCGCAAGGTCTCTAATATCCACCAGCTCTGTGATGTCGTCATGGAGGAGTGAAAGAGGACTCCAGTGGCAACCTGTGAAGTTCTGATGAACTCCATGCCCAAGAGGGTTAAGGCAGTGCTGGAAAATAATGGTGACCACATCAAATATTGACATTTTGGGCCCAATTTGGACATTTTCACTTAGCGGTGTACTCACTTTTGTTGCCAGCGGTTTGGACATTAATGGCTGTGTGTTAAGTTATTTTGAGGGGACAGCAAATTTACACTGTTATACAAACTGTACACTCACTACTTTACGTTGTAGCAAAGTGTCATTTCTTCAGTGTTGTCACATGAAAAGATATAATAAAATATTTGCAAAAATGTGAGGGGTGTACTCACTTTTGTGAGATACTGTACATTAGTGTAGAGTAGGAACAGCTCATATAGTTCCAGTGTAGTGTAGTGAGACCGCGTCAGTAATGTTGACATTAGTGTATAGCTAGAGTAGGTACAGTGCAGATAGCGTCAGTGTAGTGACGGTTGAACACCATCTATTTGATTGCGTTACTGCCAGTTTAATGCCATTTATTCTGTGTGCGTTACTGCCAGTTTAACACCAAATAGTTCTATGTGCGTTACTGTCAGTTTAACACCATATCGTTTTGTGTGCATTACTGCCAGTTTAACGCCATATAGTTTTGCGTGCGTTACCGCTAGTTTAACGCCATATAGTTCTGTGTGCGTTACTGCCAGTTTAACGCCATATGGTTTTGTGTGTGTTACTGCCAGTTTAACGCCATATAGTTCTGTGTGCGTTACTGCCAGTTTAACGCCATATAGTTCTGTGTGCGTTACTGCCAGTTTAACGCCATATAGTTCTGTGTGCGTTACTGCCAGTTTAACGCCATATAGTTTTGCGTGGGTTACTGCCAATTTAACGCCAAAGAGTTCTGTGTGCATTACTGCCAGTTTAACGCCTTATCGTTTTTTGTGCGCTACTGCCAGTTTAACGCCATATAGTTTTGTGTGCGTTACTGCCAGTTTAACGTCATATAGTTCTGTGAGCGTTACTGCCAGTTTAAGGCCATATAGTTTTGCGTGCGTTACTGCCAGTTTAACACCATATCGTTTTGTGTGCGTTACTGCCAGTTTAACACCATATAGTTTTGTGCATCACTGTACGTTTAGCGCATTATGTTGCAGAATATTATAGTGTATCTGTGTAGTGTGAGTACTCAAATTAAAGTGCACCAAACACATCTTTACATTGATTAAAGTGCATGTACGTACAGATTTCAACTTCTTCTTTACATTTGCTTATAAGCACCACCCCCTACCTCCCAATAATGTCTGGGAGAACAACAAGGAGAGGCAGACATTCCCTTGGCACTGTAAGGGGGCCAGCAACAAATGTGTCCACAGGCAAAGATGGTCGTGGTGGTCAGTCCTCAGGCAGGGCATCATTTCTTCTGTTTAGTGAGTTTGCCCATGCTATCCAGCCACAGCATGCAGAGGAGGTGGTGGACTGGCTTACTAAACCTTACTCATCCTCCTCATCCTCTGTAACGCAAGCAGAGGCAAGTGTGCAGTCCCCTGCAGTTGCCAAAGTGGATAAACTTGGCTCCTTTTCCACTTTTTCTATTTCTGCCATAGCCCCAACATCTTCCATTGAGAAGTCAGTTGAGTTATTTGACCACAGCGTTAGCCACTTACTCCTTGATGATGCCCAGCCATTTTAGATGTTGGTTCTGAGGTTGAGGATGACAGGAACATGAGCCTAGAGAGAGGGAGGAACACCGGTAGACAAATTGGCATTCATGTTCCCCAAGCCGCAGCGTATTGCCAAGTTGTCTACAGTGGTAATGATGAAGATGGGGGAGATGGAGATGATGATGATGATGATTAGGTCACTGATGCGACTTGGGTGCCAGATAGAGCAGAGGAGGAAACTGAAGGTGAGGTGGCACAACCCCAAAGGAGGCTGACATCAAGAAAGAGAAGAGAGTAGCCACCCTATTCCATCACATTCTGCAGCTGTTATCTCCTGGCCCACTCCCCAAAGCTCAGCTGTCTGGGCCTTTTTAAGCACATCTGCAGCAGATCGCACTGTTGCTATCTGAAAACTGTGTCTCAGGCACATCAAATGTGGCAAAAACACCAATAATTTGGGTACCACATGCTTAACAAGCCTAAGTGAGGCATTTCGGGATTTTTTTAGTCCTCGCCGCCCAAGGCTGTCAGCTTCCACATACCATCGGCAGCGTCTGCATCACGTGGTGGACGATTACCTCGGGGCCAAAACAGAGATGGAGAGCTTTCCAACAGACGATCCACTGACTTACTGGGTCATGAGAATAGACCACTGGCCAGAACTTGCCCAGTATGCTATTGAGTTGTTGGGCTGCCCTGCATCCAGTGTGCTTTTAGAAGGGGCATTCAGTGCTGCAGGAGGTTTCGTTACTGATCTTAGAACGCGTCTGTCCACAGACTCCATGGGCCGTTTGACTTTTATAAAAATGAATCAGTCCTGGATTACCAGCTATGAAGTCCCTGATGCCGATATCACTGATTAAGTCTTTTTGGGATGTGAAATCACTGCAGGACTTCGAGGCTGCCTATTTGAGGGTGTTCAATCATTTCATCTGGAAGAATGTTTTTGGTATAGGTTTCATGGGCACAATTAACACCCAAAGGCCAATTTTTCAGCACCTGTTTGACAGGTGCATATCATTGCAATTTTTTACAGCAAGGCCAATTCTTGCTTTCTTTATCAAACATCAGGGGACACAGAGCACCATAGTAATACCTATATGGGTTATAGGCCACCTTTAGGTGAATGGATACTGGTATAACCAAAAAGGAAACCGGAAGTGCCCCTCCCTATATAACACTTCCCATACCGGGAGTATCTCAGTTTTTTCGCCAGTGTCTAAGGTGTTGGTCACGGTTGATGAAGTGCTAAGAGAGCTTCACTCTCAAGGGGCTGTGCAAACGGATCGATCTAAAGTGCTTGAAAGCCAAATGGATGGTACCCGGGCCTCATACAAGAAGAAACAAGGTTTTTGCCTGTAATGCTTCTCTATAGAGGTCAACCGATATATCGGCCGATATTTGGCGTTTTTTAATTAATCGGCATCGGCTGATTGTGCTGATAAAAAAGGCCAATTATAACTTCAGCGAGACTTGCAAATGACTTCTGTAATAGAAGTCAATGCAAGTTGCCTGAAGTCTTCGGTGGAGCGACTTCTCTCCTCTCTGGGCAGCCTGCCAAGTCTGATAAAAGAAGCTAAAAAGATGCAATGGGGGTTATTTACTAAAGAAAGATCCGCTTTGCACAGCAAGTGCACTTGAAAGTGCAGTCGCTCTAAATCTAATGCCCCGTACACACGGTCGGATTTTCCAATGGAGAATGTCCAATCGGAGCGTGTTGTCGGAAATTCCGACCGTGTGTGGGCTCCATCGGACATTTTCCATCGGATTTTCCGACACACAAAGTTGGAGAGCAGGAGATAACATTTTCCGACAACAAAATCCGTTGTCGGAAATTCCGATCGTGTGTACACAAATCCGACGGACAAAGTGCCACGCATGCTCAGAATAAATAAAGAGATCAAAGCTATTGGCCACTGTCCCGTTTATAGTCCCGACGTACATGTTTTACGTCACCACGTTTAAAACGATCGGATTTTCCGACAACTTTGTGTGACCGTGTGTATGCAAGACAAGTTTGAGCCAACATCCGTCGAAAAAAATCCTAGGATTTTGTTGTTGGAATGTCCGATCAATGTCCGATTACGGGGCATAAGGGGTAGATCTGAAATGAGTGGAAGCTCTGCTGATTTTATCAGCCAATCATGTGCAAGCTAAAATGCTGTTTTTTATCTTCCTTACATGTCCCCCTCGGATCTACAGCGACTTTACTTCCAAGTGCACTTTTAGTGCAAAGTGGATTTTCCTTTAGTAAATAACCGCCAATGTTTCTACTTATCAATGAACTGAACTCCGTATGTAGGAGTTCTCAGTTTAACCATTTAAAGACTAAATCTTTTCTGACATTTGTTGCTTACAAGTAAAAATCCTGTATTTTCTGCTAGAAAATCACTTAGAACCCCCAAAAGTTATATATATTTTTTTAACAGAGACCCTAGGGAATAAAATAGCGGTTGCTGCAATATTTTATGTCACACGGTATTTGCGCAGCGGTCTTTCAAACGCAATTTTTTTTGGAAAAAATACACTAATGACTTAAAAAAAAACTAAGCAGTAAAGTTAACCCATTTTTTTTCGTCCAAAAGTTTTGATTACCTGTTTTTGTGTATTTAATATTTAAGATATAGTTTTTTTTATCTAAATTATACATACAAGTGAACTGATTGGAGGTTTGTTTTGTTTAAAAAATGTTTAAATGTAAGAAATTTTCTGTATCACTTATTACTTAAAGCGATTGTATACCTTTTTTTTAAAACTTTTACCTACAGGTAAGCCTATAATAAGGCTTACCTGTAGGTAAAAAAAAATATCTCCTAAACCTGTACGAAGGCACACCGAGGGGAAATGTCAGCTCCCTCGGCGTGGACAGGGTGAGATGCGCCTCGTTCTAAGGTAAGTATCTCATAATGAGCTAGTATGCGGTGCATACTAGCTCATTATGCCTTTTCCCTTACAGGTGTAGGGGAAAAAAAAAAGTCAGCGGGTTTACTACCGCTTTAAGGTTGCTTTCACACTGGAGCGGGAAGGCGTTGACGGTATGGCTTTCCCTATGCACCCGTTACTGGAGAAACTGATTTATACTAATTGGGATCACCCAGATATGCGGTTTTCTCCCCCTAAGAAAATTTCATTTCTTTACCCTATGGAGAAAAAGTTCTCAAAGAGATGAGATTTGCCAGCAGTGGATGCTGCTATCTCCGCTGTGAACAGGCGTTTCAACTTGTCCAGTGGACAATGTACAAGTATTTAGAGATCCAGCTGATAAAAAGTTGTAATCTCTACTAAAAGCCTCTTTTGCTGTAGCCGGTGCAGTGGTACAGCCTGCAGTAACAGCAACAGGCATCTGTCAATCCCTTTGGGATGAACTTAAGCAGGTTATTAAAAAAGCTCCTGCTCAAGCTGATGAGGGCCAAAGTTTAGCTGAGCTACCTAGGGCCCTATACTTTGCAGTGGATGCTATCAAGGATTCCATCCATCAGGCGTCTCGCCTTGCGCTTATGTTGATACATATGCGCAGGACTCTGTGGCTTAAAAATTGGTCAGCTGCGTTACCATGCAAGAAGCTCTTGGCTGGGTTTACCTTCCATGGAGAAAGGTTGCTTGGGAAAGATTTGGATAAGTATATCGAAAAGATTTCTGGGGGTAAGAGTACCCTTTTGCCGGTTAAGAAAAAGAATAGACGGCCTTCTTTAAAGACTTCCCCTCCTATGCCTGGGGCAACAGCCTCCAGGCAGTATTGACGGCCTCCACCGTCAGGGGCAAAGGGTAAGCCTCATAACCAGATACAGGGCTACAAAAAGCCCTGGAGTCAGAAGTCCACAAAACAGAGTCCCAAGGCTTCCTTGTGAAGGGGCGCCCCCGCTCGATTGAGTGGGGGGAAGACTGAGGTGGTTTTCAAAAACTTGGCAACAGAAAATCCAAGACAAGTGGGTCCTCTCTGTAGTAGCCCTAGGATGCAAAGCAGAGTTCCAAGAGTTTCCACTATCGGGGAACAGTCGCTTCCGCTCCCCGACTGTTTACAAAAGTGTTAGCCCCAGTACTAGCAAGACTTAGGGGCCAGGGTATAGCAGTAATAGCATATCTAGACGACCTGCTACTGGTAGATCAGTCAATAGCAGGGTTAAATCAAGGGGTGTCCAGAACAGTCAATTATGTGAGACACCTGGGTTGGTTTCTCAATCTAGAGAAATCATCCTTACAGCCGGTAAGAAGGCTGCAGTATTTGAGCCTGGTTATAGACACAACCCAGGAAAGGGTGTTCTTGCCTCAGGCAAAGGTCAACGCTCTAAGAAAGATGGTCCAGGCGGTCAAGGCAAAGAAGGGTACCTCCATTCGCCTTTGCATGAGATTACTAGGGAAAAGCTTCCTTCAAAGTCGTTCCCTATGCCCAGTTTCATTCAAGACTGTTGCAACACAGTATTCTGTCTGCTTGGAACAAACGGATCCAAGCCTTGGATTATCCAATGAATCTGGCTCCAAAGGTACGCCAGAGTCTCAACTGGTGGTTGATAACCAGGAATTTACAGAAGGGGAAATCCTTCATTCCAGTTTCCTGGAAAGTAGTAACCACGGATGCCAGCCTATAGGACTGGGGAGCAGTTCTAGAAGAGACCACTGTTCAAGGGAAGTGGTCAGAGTCCGAGAAGACCTTGCCCATCAATATCCTAGAGATTCGGGCAGTACGTCTGGCTCTAATAGCCGGGACGTCCAGGTTGCAGAATGCTCCTGTCAGGATACAATCCGACCATGCCACAGCAGTGGCCTATATCAATCACCAAGGAGGCACCAGAAGCCACGCAGCCCAAAGGGAGGTGGATCATATTCGGTCTTGGGCAGAGAAACATGTTCCTTGCATATCTGCAGTTTACATTCCAGGAGTGGAAAATTGGCAGGCAGATTTTCTGAGCCGTTAACAGTTGTTGCCGGGAGAATGGTCTCTACATCCCGATGTCTTTTTGGCCATATGCCAAAGACGGGGTATGCCGGACGTAGATCTATTGGCGTCCAGGGTCAACAAGAAGTTGGACAACTTTGTGGCAAAAAACAAGGGATCCACTTGCACTCGGAGTAGATGCGTTAGTGATCCTCTGGAATCAGTTTTTACTTTTTATTGCATTCCCTCCAGTTCAGCTGCTACCACAGCTGCTTCACGGGATCAGGGAAGAAGGGAAGCTAATCCTAGTGGCCCCTGCATGGCCCAGAAGACCCTGGTATGCAGGGATCGTGAGAATGGCAGTAGGGGAGTCTTTGACTCTTCCACCTTGTCCGGACCTGCTGTCGCAGGGACCGGTATTCCATCCTACCTTACAAACGCTAAATTTAACGGTGTGGCTATTGAAGCCCACATTCTAAAAAATTGGGGGCTTTCAGGTTCAGTAGTAACCACCCTGATTAATGCCAGAAAGCCGGCATCCAGGACCATTTATTACAGGGTCTGGAAGGCCTACGTCACTTGGTGCGAAACCAAGGGTTGGCATCCTCGGAAGTATGTCGTAGGAAGAATTCTGGCCTTTCTACAATTAGGAGTAGAAATGAAGCTGGCCTTGAGTACAATCAAGGGGCAGATTTCGGCCTTGGCAGTGTTTTTCCAAAGGCCGCTTGCTTCGCATTATTTAGTCCGGGCATTCATACAAGGGGTAACTCGAATAACTCCGCCAGTTAGAATACCCTTGTGCTCATGGGATTTGAATCTGGTTTTGTCGGTGTTGCAACCTTTTGAACCTATACGGAATATTCCTTTGATCCTTTTGACAAGGAAATTTGTATTCCTAGTTGCGATAACCTCTGCAAGAAGAGTATCAGAATTGGCTGCTTTCTCCTGTAAAGAGCCATACTTAATCATTCACAAGGATAATGTGGTGCTGCGTCCACACCCAACCTTTTTGCCAAAGGTAGCGTTTGGTTTTCATCTGAATCAAGATGTTTTCTTACCTTCCTTTTTCCCAGAACCTCGTTCTGCAGAAGAAAAATGATTACATTCTCTCGATGTAGTGAGAGCAATTAAAGCCTGAAAGCGACTGCTCAGATGCGGAAAACTGATGTTTTGTTTGTGTTGCTGGAAGGCCCTAGAAAGGGTCAGGCAGCATCGAAATCTACTGTTGCTAAGTGGATTCGTCAGGAGATTAGTCAGGCTTACGGCCTGAAAAGAAGGGTTCCTCCCTTTAACATTAAAGTGCACTCTACCAGGGCAGTCAGTGCTTTATGGGCAGTGCATCACCAAGCCTCTGTGGTTTGCAAGGCCGCTACTTGGTCGTCAGTACATACATTCACGAGATTCTATCAAATGGATGTAAGATAGCAGAAGGACACCGCCCTCGGGTGCAGTGTGCTGCAGGCAGAAGTATAGGTCCTCACACCTGGCAGCGGCTATTTACTTTGTGTCTCCCTCCCCTCAGGTGGCATTGCTTTGGGACATCCCATATACAGTAAGTATCACTATTGTGCTCTGTGTCCCGTGATGTAAGATAAATATACAATAAAGAAAATTGGATTTTTATAACAGCTTACCTGTAAAATCCTTTTCTTGGAGTACATCACGGGACACAAAGGTCCCTCCCCTCTTATTGATATATGTGTATATATTGCTTTGCTACAAACCTGAGATACTCCCGGTAAGGGAGTGGTTATATAGGGAGGGGCACTTCCTGTTTCATTTTGGTTATACCAGTGTCCATTCACCTAAAGGTGGCCTATAACCCATATAGTTAACCCATATAGTTATAACTATGGTGCTCTGTGTCCCGTGATGTACTCCAAGAAAAGAATTTTACAGGTAAGCTGTTAGAAAAATCCTATTTTCACCCCGACACCCAAAGAGTAATTTTTCTGCACCTGTTTGACAGGTGCATATCATTGCAATTTTTTACAGCAAGGCCAATTCTTGCTTTCATCGAGATTACCTCTATAGGGTTACGGTTAGAAGGCACCACCGAGACCCAAAGACCAATTTTTACACACCCATTACTTCTATCCAAAGTCAGCATGACACCAGAATGTATAAAAAAAATCTTGACTCTTGTTCTCAGTGCACTACATTGTGGCCTCATCATACACACTGGCTCCCCAGCTGGTGCTGAGCAAAATAAAGGCAGCTTGCAGGGAAAATGTCTTTTTTTTTTGGCTTTATAAATGCAATTATTGCTGCAGCAGATTCTAGACATGGTACAGATCTGACACTTAACAGATAGACTAATGCCGCGTACACATGACCGGATTTTCCGTCAGAGTAGACTCTGACGGTCTTTCCAACGGAGTTCCGATGGAGTTCAGCTGAAACGGACTTGCCTACACACGATCACACCAAAGTAAGTTCGTTTAGAACGCGATGATGTACGACGGGACTAGAAAAAGGAAGTTCAGTAGCCAGTAGCCAATAGCTGCCCTTGCATCGTTTTTGGTCCATCGGACTAGCATACAGACGAACGGTTTTCTCGATAGGAATTGAGTCTGTCGGAAAGATATGAAACATGTTCTATTTCTAGGTCTGTCAGAATTTTAGAAAGAAAAAGTCCGATGAAGCCCACACACGATCGGAATGTCCAACGGAATGATTCCGTTGGACCCTTTCTGCCGGAAAGTCCGATCGTGTGTACGCTGCATTAGGGGACCCCCCAGGCACTATATTGGAATTTTTCATTTTTAAGCTTTCACTTTAAAAAATCAAAAAATCACTGCTCATTTAAAAATGACATTTTTCACAAAACGCCAGGGCAGGACTAGGACCCCTATAACCATTGTATGCCCAATTACTTGCATATAAGCCTTCAAAATGGGCACTTTTGATTTTTGATGTTCGGGTCCCATTAACTTTAATGGGGTTTGTGGTGTTGGAAGGTTCTGGTGCGAACCGAACAGGGGTCTGTTCGGCCCATCCCTAGCTGCAAGCAATGAATGTTACATCATTATGAATAGCGCTCCAATTCACTAAGGCAGCACACATTCCTTGCAGCAACATAGTGTGTGGTTTTAGAAATTTTGTGGCACTCCTGATTTTATTTCTTGAACAATTTAGTGTGTGGACAACACAATATTTTGAATGGGCTGCCTTAATGCAAGACACATTAACGCACCACCAATCCAGAGAGTGCAGAGTGTACTGGGGACTTGTGATGGTTTGTATTGCATTGTCCTTTTCCTGTCACTATGCCAAGGAAACAGACACATATGCTTCAAATTTACTGATCACACCGAGGATATTTACACACATTCCTCGCCACGGATCATAAATACAATTTAATCTATTTATTTACAAGCTGACTAAACAGTGGCCTAGATGGAACATTGAGATGGAGAGAGATTGTTTAACCACTTCAATACCGGGCACTTTCCCCCCTTCCTGCCCAGGACAATTTTCAGCTTTCAGCGCTGTCGCAGTTTGAATGACAATTGCGCGGTCATGCACAGGGGCGTAACTAGAAATAGCAGGGCCCCATAGCAAAATGTTGTATGGGGCCCCCCTGCAAACAGCCCCCCCCCCCCCACAGCTGCCCTAGTGTCAATGCAGCGTGAGCTGTGCCACATACAGCGTGACCTGTGCCCAATACAGCGTGACCTGTGCCCCATACAGCGTGACCTGTGCCCCATGCAGCGTGACCTGTGCCCACTGCAGCATGACCTGTGCCCCATGCAGTGTGATCTGTGCCCCATGCAGCGGTACCTGTGCCCAATACAGCGTGACCTGTGCCCCATACAACGTGACCTGTGCCCCATACAATGTGACCTGTGCCCACTGCAGCATGACCTCTGCCCCATGCAACGTGACCTGTGCCCAATGCAGCGTGACCTGTGCCCAATGCAGCATGACCTGTGCCCCATACAGCGTGACCTGTGCCCCATACAGCCTGGTCTGCCTGTGCCCCATACAGCATGACCTGTGCCCCATACAGCGTGACCTGTGCCCCATACAGCGTGACCTGTGCCCCATACAGCCTGGTCTGCCTGTGCCCCATACAGCCTCACCTATGCAGAGGAAGAGGCAAGCCACCTGGATCAGCAGAGAGCGGGATTGCCCGCTGTAATAGCTTTCATTTGAATTTCCCGTCTTCCCGGGGCTCATCGTCACATAGCCCCACCTCTTGGCCCGACGCCTTTGATGACGTCACATGTCCCGCATTGGATCGGCGTTCTGTCTATCAAAGGCGCCAGGCCAAGAGGTGGAGCTATGTGACGTGAGCCCCGGGAACACTGGAAGTTCTAACGAAAGCTATTACATCGGGCAATTCAGCTCTCTGCTGATACGGACAGCTCGCCTCTTTCTCTCCTCTCTCTTCCTCTGGGTGGGAGACTGTGCCGGCGGTGCTCTTATCCTCACTGGGCCCCAATCGGCTGCGGGCCCTATGTCGCCCGCATGGGTCGCTATGGTGGTAGTTACGCCCCTGGTCATGCAACACTGTACCCAAACTAAATTTTTATCATTTTCTTCCCACAAATAGAGCTTTCTTTTGGTGGTATTTGATCACCACTGTGTTTTTTATTTTTTGCTAAACAAACTAAAAAAGGCTGAATTTTTTTTGGAAAAAAAAAGTTTTTTTTTGTTTCTGTTATAACATTTTGTTTTCTCCTTCACTGATGGACACTGATGAGTCTGCACTGGTGAACACTGATGAGGAGGCACTAATATGTAGAACTGATGGGCACCGAAAGGCTACACTGATATGCAGCACTGATGGGCACTGATGAGGCAGCACTGATGAGGAAGCACTAATATGTAGAATTGATGGGCACTGATATGCAGCACTGATGGGCACCAATAGGCTACACTGATATGCAGCACTGATGGGCACCAATAGGCTACACTGATATGCAGCACTGATGGGCACCAATAGGCTACACTGATATGCAGCACTGATGGGCACTGATAGGGGGCACTGATAGGTGGCACTAATAGGCGGCACTGATGGGCATTAATAGATGGCACTGATAGGCGGCACTGATAGGCAGCACTGATAAAGAGGTACTGACAGGCATTACTGATGGGCACTGATTGGCATCTGTGATGAGCACTGACAGGCGTTACTGATGGGCACTGATTGGCACTATGATGGGCACTGATTGGCAATTTGGGTGGGCACTCATTGGGATTTGGGTGGGCACTGATTGGCATTGTGGTGGGCACCTCTGATAGGGGCTGCGCTGACAATCAATGTGCTGATTATCAGCGCGCCCCCCGACAGGAGAGCTGCCGATCGGCTCTCCCTGTCAGTGCAAACTGAGGAAAGACGATTAAGGGCAATTCGTGGTTCATGCTGTGATTGGTCACAGCTGATCACATGGTAAAGAGCCTCTGTCAGAGGCTGTTTGCCACGATCGGAGATGCGGTGTGTCAGAGTAACACAGCACCACCGATCGCTGCACTGCGTGCCCCCCCCCCGGGCGCACAATCACGGTTTATCCTGCTGGATGTCATATGACGCCCAGTCAGGATAACCAAACCACTTCCCGGCCATCATTCTGCTATAGGCCAGGCGGGAAGTGATTAAAGACTGAAGAGTGTAATTATTTCCTGCACTGTAACAAGTAAATAAAAAGGACTTAAAGTTCTCATCAGTAATCAGAGGACTCTGTAGGATAGAGCCAGTGGTGTATTTAGGTTTTGTGCTGCCCTAGGCCTAACTAAACTCATGCACCCCCTAATTAAAATATGGGTCACCCCTTCCAGTTTAAGACCTGCCCTATCTGTAAACTACACCCCTTCCTATTTATGCTCCACCTTTTCCTTTTAGAGCTCCACCTCTTCCGCTCTGTACATTAAAGGTGGGTACCAATTGGCCTCATCAGTCAGTACCCATCATTGCTGCTTTATCAGTGCAGCCCTATCAGTGCAGCTTAAGAGTGCCGCCTTATCAGTGCCCAATAGTGCAGCCTTATCAGTGCAGCCTATCAGTGCCCATCAGTACAGTCCCATCAGTGCCCGTATCAGTGCTACTTTATCAGTGCAGCGCAGCCTCATCAGTGCAGCTCATCAGTGGCCATGAGTGCAGCCTCATCAGGGGAAACCAGTGCAGCCTAATAGTGCCCATCAGTGCTGCCTATTAGTGCCCATCAATACAGTCTTATCAGTGCCCATCAGAGCATCCTCATTAGTGCCCATCAGTGTGGTCTCATCAGGGGAAAAAAGTACAGTCTAATAGTGCCCATCAGTGCAGCCTATCAGTGCACATATCAGTGCAGCTCATCAGTGCAGCCTATCAGTGCCCATATCAGTGCAGCCCATCAGTGCCCATATCAGGGAAGCCTACCAGCGCCCATATCATTGCAGCTCATCAGTGCCCATATCAGTGCAGCCTATCAGTGCCCATATCAGTGCAGCTCATCAGTGCCTATATCAGTGCAGCTCATCAGTGCCCATATCAGTGCAGCCTATACGTGCCCATATCAGTGTAGCTCATCAGTGCCCATATCAGTCCAGCTCATCAGTGCCCATATCAGTGCAGCCTATAAGTGCCCATATCAGGGCAGCTCAACAGCGCCCATATCAGTGCAGCTCATCAGTGGCCATATCAGTGCAGCTCATCAGTACCCATATCAGTGTAGCCTATCAGTGCCCATATCAGTGCAGCTCATCAGTGGCCATCAGTATAATAACTTCCATATTGAGCACTTGACTCACGCACATTAGTAATAGTCACATAACCTTCTGTCCTGGCGGCTGGCTGGGGATTCCCCTCGTGCTCCTCTCTCTCTCTCCTCCTCCTATCGAAGATTCAGTGAAGAAGAAAACCGTACGGAGGAGAGTGGGCGGAGCATTGAGCTCCGCCTCCGCCAGTTAGATTACATTCAGCTGGCTTGGCCAATCACCGGCTGCTTATGGGGGTGCCAGTCGTTGTCGTTGGCGCCCCACTCCCTCCCCGCCGGCCAAACACGCTCCATATACTGCCCACAATATTTACAAGTGCCATGCTACAGCAAGCCGGCCGCCGGGGCTATATTGGTGCGGGAGGCGGCTGCGGGAACCGGCACTTGAGAAAACGGGACCGGGGGCTTTTTTGCATGCGGGGGGGGGGGGGCAAAGTGCCGTGACGCTAGATGAAAAATGCTGATATTAGCATTTTGTGCCAGCTTCTAGTAGCATTTTAGTATCTTTTAGGAGCATTAGCATTTTATTAGCGTTTTTGCAGCACATGAAGAAAAAAAAAGCTCAAAAAGCTGTTAGGAGCATTTAAGTAGCATAGAAGTTATCTTTTGCCATTTTAAAATGCACAGCTGACTTGGAAAAAATGAAGGATCACGTGTGCTCTGTAGTTAAAACTTCAGTGGATGTTGTTGAGACCCTTGCTATAGTTTAAATATGTTAATGGTGCCTTTTTGGTGTTATTGAAGAGTTATATGTTTTATGATCTTTTTTTCTTCATTTTTTATAGGTACACTTTATTGAAGTTTTGCACTTGCCATTTGTCACTTTTGTATGACATCTGATCTTTGCCCATGTAGATATGTGGCTCCAGGGCTCAGATCTCAGTGGTGCATGTGCCGCCATTCGAAATATCTGCGGCACATGAACCACTGCTTCTCCTTTTTTGTCACAATAACAAAAAGACAGGCATAATATCTGCATTTTTTGTTTGAAAGAAAGCTATTGTTATGAAAATCATTGCTAAAATTTTTGGGAACAAACATTACAGTAAAAATCATTGAAAGGTCTGTTTTGAACACAAAAATCGGTGATAACTTTCTGCTATGTTGCTGGATTCTCCTTTGCAATAAAGTTTTATTATTGAGTAATTGCTGTGTTTTTTTTTTTTTTATTGGTTTGGCTATCTTTCTTATGCTCTGTTTGCTCATGACTTTGGTCATGTTTTGAGGGTAATCGTTCATATTGGGAATGAACGTTCATGCAAAGGAACTGAACTACAGGGTACTTCTTTACGTCATGCGCAGTAAACACACAGCGATTTATTGCCGCCCGAGTATCACATTAATTTGACGATTTGCCGTTCATACGGCTAAAAAATTTCCAAACTTGTCGTTTGGCTAAAAAAACTCACTAGTGATTAATGTTTTGTGCCCATTAACTGGCCGACAAACGAACGAACTGTCCAAATGACCGATTTTCAGCTGCTTTTTCGTCTAGTGTATGGCCAGCATAAGTCCCCTTTCACACGGGCTTTCCACTCAGGTCCGCCTAACGGTTTTTCAGGCAGACCTGATAGGAGCCTCCACTCACCCCTATAGAGTAGCGGTTGTCAGCGGTGACATTTCCGCTGACACCCGCTGCTATCCAATCCGATCCTCTCCCCAAAATCCTGTTGGATGGAGACCCTCTTTTCCATCTGTCTGGCAGATCGGATTGGATGGGATCAGGTGAAAACAGACAGGAGGTCCGTTTTCATCTGATCTCCTCATAGAGGAGAGCGAGACTCTGACTGGTCCGTCTCTGCACAGTGAGTAGAGACGGACCTGTCATCCACCTGCTCAGTGGGGATCAGCAGATCGATCCCCCCCCCCGAGCAAAGCGGAGTCCACCAAGCGGACAAGCCTGTGTGAAAGGACCCTAAGGGTACACTCACACTGAACGCAGGTTTGAAATCGTGCAATTTCAAACCCGCATTTCAGTGCAAGTTCAGGGACGATTTGAAGGACATCTGTGCGGGTTCATGCACAGATGTCTATTGAAATCGCCCCCGAAGTCGCCAGGAACTACTTCTGAAAATCATTGCGGAGATAGTAATGTCGCCAGCACACCAGGATCTCCAAAAAATGGGTCCAAAACTTTATTCAGTGATCACATCATTACAGCAGAAAGCAACGTTTCGGAGCCACGCAGGACCCCTTCATCAGGCATGTCAAATCGCGCCGATGTGAACGGGGGCTCAAGCAGGTCCCAGGTACCACGTGCCGCAACCTACATGCAATGTACCCAACTGTGAAGCAGTAGTACGACATTTAAAGGGTTAAATCAGACAATGTTCATGTTTGCTGCACAGTATTACAGCCATTGCATACAGCTCTGAACGGCTGCATGGGTTTAAGTCGGCAGGCAGGGGGCGGTAAAATCACAATTCAACCATCTGCTTTTACCATTCCCCCGACTTACTATGTGAATGACCCCTCAGAGAAGGAGCTTAACATTAGAAGTGACTGTCAAGTTACAGAGAGAGAGCTGCACATTACAAGAGATTGCCTTGTAGAGAAAGAGCTTCACATTAGAAGAGACTGCTCCCTGCGCACTCCCTGCACACTGACTGAGCTGTCGCCAATGGCTCACGGTCGCCGCTTCTGATTGGGAGCCAGCGGGACTGATCATGTGACTGCTTTGCGAGCCAAACACTGCAGTCATGTGATCCAAAAGCCTTTATGGCTCCTGATATTAAAGCCTACTTAAAAAGCCATTTATTTAAATCCTCAGGGAATCAAGTGCATGCAGTGCTTAGTTCTGTTCATATCCTTCATGCCATTGATAAGCAGGGTGGCCATGTCACCCCCCAAGCAGGCTACTCTGGAGACCAGCATTGTCATTCATCACATTACTGATTGTTCGTTCATTAGATTGTAAGCTTCATGAGCAGGGCCCTCCTACTCCTTCTATATTGAACTGTATTGTAATTGTACTGTCCCCCTTTATATTGTACAACACTACATAAATTGCTGGCGCTATATAAATCCTGTTTAATAATGAGAGCAGTTAGCTTAGAGAGAGGGCGGGGATTAGTGCTGGCTCTACCCTCCACACACAGGAACACCCATAAATAGGGCTTCAGAATGGGATGTAGCTACAGCCTTCAAAAAGAAGGGTTTTTAAATTGCAGCAGAGCCACCGATCAGAACAGGACCAAGCACTATATATTCCTGGTCCTCTAGGGGATTAAATAAACGTTTTTTGTTTTTTTTTTAAGTCAAAATAGAACTCCCAAATCATGCAGTCAGAAGATTTTTTTAGAAATCGATTGGTGTCACATGGCTCAGGTATTGAGGGACATGATTCATCCCCTGATGTGTACGTGAACTGACCTCATGGCAGTCTGCCCCCCTACTTCAAGGGGAACTTTAGTCTGAAAATTAAAACGGATCTTCACTGCATCTGAGCACCACAAATCAAAAACGCTATTTGATTAATTTTTTATATTCAAAGCAAACTCCCCCATCCATCCACGTCTCCTGTTTGCCGCTGCCGCTGCTTCCACCCGTACTATTACTATGTTCGGAAGCTTTGTTCTAGTTAAGAAGTTACTTCCGGTTTCCCTGTTCCACAGGGAAACTGGAAGTGATGTCAACAGCTCCGTGGAACGCACGGCCCGAGCAGAGCTGTCTGTAAGGTAAGTGAGGCTGCATTTGATGGGGAACAGTGGCTGCATAAGATGGGCACAGTAGCTGTATTTTATATGGCACAGTGGCTGCGTTTGATGGGCACAGTGGCGACAAGTGATGGGCACAGTGGCTGCGTTTGATGGGCACAGTGGCTGCGTTTGATGGGCACAGTGGCGACAATTGATGGGCACAGTGGCTGCGTTTGATGGGCACAGTGGCTGCGTTTGATGGGCACAGTGGCGACAATTGATGGGCACAGTGGCTGCGTTTGATGGGCACAGTGGCTGCGTTTGATGGGCACAGTGGCGACAATTGATGGGCACAGTGGCAGCAATTGATGGGCACAGTGGCTGCGATTGATGGCAGTGGTGGCAATTGATGGCACAGTGAGGTTGCAATTGATGGGGTTTTTTTTTCAGAATTTTTCAGTTTGCGCCCCCCGAAAAATTTTGAGCACCAGCCGCCACTGGAGGTCACACATATAAAACTCCTGAGCTGTCTGTAAAAAACAATCGGATTCAAGTTGATGTTTCTGCAGCTCAGAAAATGAGTGCTGGGACTCGGCTGCTCAAGGCACCCCCACCAATCCCCCTGACTCCCACCAGCTGCAACGTGTTTCCAGCCCTGGGTGCTAGATAGCAAGGGCAACACACGTGTCAGCCGCCAGCGGTAATACCCCAGACCGGCCGCTGGGGGCGCACAAGTCCGCCTCCCCTGTCACATGACTGAACCCCGCCTCCCTCCCGTCCGCCCGTGACTCGGTCACATGACGTGAAATGACAGGTGACACGAGGAAAAGATCTCGCGAGAGTTGACTGTACGAGAAGGTTGTTGCGCTGACACTTCCGTGTTGTGAGGAAAGAGAGAGTTCGGGGCTGTGTGAGCGGAGGAGAGCGGTTATCTGACCGGGCTGTGTGCTGACTGGAGAGGGACTGAGTGGGGAGTCACCTGAGGGTCCAAGGCTGCTGGGTGAGGGAAGGGGGTCAGTGGGGTTGTGTGGGTGAGGAGCAGTTTGCATCTGTGAGGGGGGTGTCAATGTGTGGGTGAGGAGGGGTGAGTGAGGACGCTCGGTGAGGTTGTGTCAATGTGTGGTTAAAGGTGGGGTAGACCCTCGAAAGAGAAGGTCCCAGCACAACTTGCCCCCAGAATAATGGTGGGTGGGCAGATGCGCTGAGTGGGGTCTGCTCACTATCCACAGGAAAGGACTGGCTGGATTCTCCTCCTGAATAATTGTGAGTGGAGTCTGAGTCCAGAAGGGTTGAGGTGGGATCACCTTGGGTTGGGATCTCCTTGGGTTGAGGTGGGATCAGCTTGGGTTGAGGTGGGATCACCTTGGGTTGAGGTGGGATCTCCTTGGGTTGAGGTGGGATCTCCTTGGGTTGAGGTGGGATCTCCTTGGGTTGAGGTGAGATCAGCTTGGGTTGGGTTCAGCTTGGGTTGGGTTCAGCTTGGGTTGGGTTGAGTTCACCTTGGGTTGAGTTGGGTCACTCAGTAACACCCGGTGTTATTGTAGGAGTAGGTGGAATCTAAACCAAGAAAACAGTGAGTGTCAGTCAGGGGGACCTGGGCTTTTAGAAGTAGTGTGGGGTCATTATTGGTGTGGGTGGTCTGAGTTTAGAATAAAAGTGAGTAAAGAACCCCAGTATAAAGGAAGGTGAGGGTTTGGGGGAGATCATAATACAGAAGTAAGGGCTCTGCTCACCATTGTATGTGTAGATGAGGAAGCTCTGACTAGTGAGAAGGACAGAGGGAGGTATGCCCAGACTTGAAAAGGGTTAAATAGAAGGTGATCGTGGTCTGAGTGAGAGGTGGGTGTACGAGGAAGATCCAGGTTGGGTTCTATAATAGGTGAGGGAGTCTCAGAATAAGGTCAGAGGGCAAGGTGACTGAATTAGAGGTGGGCCCATGCTCGGGGTGGAGGAATAGGAATAAGTCGGGTTTAAGCTCCTCTAAATTGTGAAATTGACGCTAGGAATCTTGCTGACCTGATTCGAGTTTAGAATCTGCTCAGACAGGTCAGGGCAGATCTGGGCGAGTGACTTGCTTCAGGATAGTTTCGTTTAAATGTTTTTATCCATCATAAAGACCAGACAGGCGTACAGGTGACCTACTTGTTACTATGTGCAGCGGGTTATAGAGGACGATGTTGTGTTTGGTTGGTGGGATGTGCAGCCTGTCCTCCCAACAATGACATAGTGTGACAGGAAGAGGTGTCTTCAGCCTCTCGGAATTGACTTCCTGCACCTCTTTTGAATTTTTTTTTCTTACAAGCTGTCCAAAAATCAACATCCTCAATGTGGCTGCAGCAGAAGCTTAAGGGACTCCCAGGACTGCTGTCCAGCAGTTGGGCTCGCAGGGTTCTAGCAGTCTTGGGGTTTCTTTTCATCATCTACTGGTATATGTCCTCAGGACCGATGTATAAATTTTGGTACTCGGGTCAACCTCGCGGTGCTCCTGGAGCTTGCCTTCAGACACAGACTAAGCAATGGAAAGCACTTGCAGAGAAAGGAGATGTGATGATAGTTGCACATCCCAGTGAAGAAGCCAAATTGCAGGGCCCAGCTGCGGTTGGCAATGGACATATTCTTGTTGATGTTGGGAAAAATACTTTATGGGTATCCTCCTCATCTGTATCTTTTCACTTGACGGACTATCCCCTGTTGACATTTGTAAAGCATTCCGGTACTTCATCAGAAGTCCACGCCACTGCCGTTTTTCTTAGAGAGGGTTTGATACGGACAGTTCGTTGCATGCAGATCGAGAAGTCAGACTCCGCCAGGGACTGCGTTTCTGTCCGGGAGGACTACTTTGCCCACAGAAGCCGACCTCACGTGTATGTTCAGAGGATCCATATCACCAATCCTAGTGACAGAGTTGTGGCTTTTGATATCGCTACTCAGAAGCCACTTGCTGGGGCCAAATTTTCCAGCAGTGTCGAGAAGGTCCAAGATCGACAATTCTTCCTTTCCTCTGGACGGGTCTCGTTGGAAGATGGAAAAAGTATGCTGGTGGTTGTTGCCACCAAAAAGGTGGTCAGCAGGGTGCAAGTCAGCCCAAAATCTGAGTTTGATGAGACATTTGTGTCTGTTATTTACACATCTGATCCAATTGATTCTGGAAAACTGGAAGAGACTTTTAGCAAGTTACGGGAGGCTGCCAAGAAAGAGATGCTGGAAGTGATGCGGATGAGGGTGGAGGACTTGTTTAATGAGCATCAGCAGATATGGTCTGATTTGTTTGTTTCAGGTAATTAAGGAAGTCCTGTCATTTGTATATATAAAGCTCTGGGTTTTTTGTTTTTTCCTATGCTGTTTTTGTCCCAGGCAGATTTCCCTTTATTTCCTTTCTCAGAGACACAGCAAGCCACTTGCTGGGACCAAATTTTCCAGCCGTGTCGCAAAGGTTCAAGAATGGCAATTTTTGCTGTCCTCTGGACAAGCCAATGGCTTCATTGGAAGATGGAAAAAGTTTGCAGGTGGTGGTTTAAATCTTTACAAAGTGAGGGAAATTCCCCTGTAATGGTTCTTCACACCAGCCTACATGCTAAAATAACATGTACTGCAATTGAATCTTCTTGACGCATGTTTTAAATGACAGTTATTGATTCCCCACCAGAGAATGCTTGGTGAAAGTCACATTCACTGTTTTATAATTATGCCCTTGTGTGGTACAGAAGCGACTCGAGGTGATCTCTCCCCAACAGGGAAACAAACAGCCAAAATCCAAAGAGTCTCTGATCCTTCACTACTTTTTCCAAAACCTAAAGAAGTCCCCTTTAGCTTTGAAAAAGGAAACGCTGGCCTTTGGATTTATTTATAAATGATTACCCTTGTTCTTCAAAAAAATGCTGAATGATTGTGGAGACATTGGGGGAGATTTACTAAAGCTGGAGCACTCCGAATCTGGTGCAGCTGTGCATGGTAACCAATCGGCTTCTAATGTCAGATTGTTCAATTAAGCTTTGACAATAAAACCTGGAAGCCAATTGGTTTCTATGCAGAGCTGTACCAGATTTTGCCCCCTATTTAGTTTTTAGAACCCCCCCCTCCCAATCTGGTAGGTTCCTACCCTACCGGAAAGGTAATTTGTGGGTGGTTCTGTTATTGAGTGCTGATGTCATTGACTCATGTCAGTGTAGTAATGGAGAAACGGAGGAGAGCATGGACACTCCCCTTCCCCCTGCAAAATTCTTTAGGCCGGGTTCACACCTATGCGAATTAGATGCGGGTTTTCCCGCATCCAATTCGCATAACAGGAGAATGTGACTGGCTCCCTATGGAGCCGGTTCGCATATCTCCGTTGCGGCTGCGGAGCACACTGCACAGAAACACTGTCTGTCTTTGGCTCCGTTTCAGGGCCAAATTCAGGTATAGAATCGGCAATGAAACGGGGAACAGGGACGCACAGCGCTCCTGTGTGATCCGCACTGGGTTACAGTGTGAACCCGGCCCTAATGTGGAGCTCAGGAAGAGCTCCCATGTTTCCGCCCAAAGACAGGGCTGGTCTTGAGCAGATGCTTGGTGTCTAAGAACAACCCTATCAAGCAGCACTAATTATTAAATTCTGATTCAATTGCACCAACTGAAGTTGGTGCAATAGAATGAACCTTATACCATGGAGCAGGATTAAGAAAAACATGTTTGGTGATACTTCTGCTTAAAGTAGAATGCCAGCTTTGCTATGACTATAATTAGTTGGTTTGGGACAGGCTGGCCAACATCCACTATTTCTTTTACATAACTATGCAGCTGCTGTGTGCACTGTAATAAAGCTTGTAGCTTTAGCTACTTACTGAGGGGGTTATTTACAAAAGGCAAATCCACTTTGTACTACAAGTGCAGAGTGCACTTGGAAGTGCAGCTGCTGTAGATCTGAGGGGGACATGCAAGGAAAATAAAAAACAGCATTTTAACTTGCACATGATTGTATGATAAAATCAGCAGCGCTGAATCCCCTCATTTCAGATCTACCCCTCAGATTTACAGCGACTGCACTTCCAAGTGCACTTGTAGTGGAATTTCAAATGCAGTTTGCACTTGTAGTGCAAAGTGGATTTGCTTTCGTACATAACCCCCTCAGTATGCAGCACTGTGTTCCCGGAAGTAGTACATAGTGACTTCCTGTCTGCTGCCGGTGTTCTGTCAGATTTCGTAATGGAAGTGACGGTCTGTCATGGCCATCTTGGTACACCCCCCACTTGGCCACACTAAGCCTACACTCAGTCGCCAAGTGGACATCTTTTTACACCCACGGAAATCTTGCGTTTCACACTTATTTTTTCCACTATAGTGAAATGCAGTATTTATAAGTCTGTGACACTGTTTTGATGTTTTAAAAGCAGTAGCAAGCCTGCTTATCTCATGTTTGCTAATCTGACAAAACACCTCTGATTTTAAAATTCAACTTTAAAACTGTGTCACAGACCTCTAAATACTGTATTTAACGATATAAGCTCAGTTTAGTGGTAAAAATAAGTGTGAAGTGCAAGGTTCCAGTGGGTGTAAAAAGATGTCCACCTGGCGACTTCAGACTGTAGGCTTACCGCAGATGAGTGGGGGGTATACCAAGATGGCCGTGACAGAACGTCACTTCCATTACAAGTTTTGACGGGTCGCTTAATCTGACGGAACACTAGAGCTAAACAGAGTTGGGCTAAAAGCTTCTCTGCTATTCAGGAGAAGCCTTGTTTATCAATGAATACAAGACTTCATATTAGCCAAGGTGTAGAGGAGGATGGGTGATGTCATGATTTTCACCTTGGCCAATCAGGGGAAGCCTTGTATTCATTTTATTAAAATACAAGGACTAAAAATTTATAAAAACAATGGCACCACAGAAAATATCAAAGTGCTGAATGATTATATGAGTGGCGCTGGTCTGTACCTACCTACCTACTATGCTACTATAATTACCCCCCAAGAATAATTCTTGGGGGGGGGGGGGGTAATTATAGTAGCATATTAGGTAGGTACAGACCAGCGCCACTTATTTATTAATTCAGCAAAATAAAAGGGCTCCCCGAAATAGCTGAGACCCATTCAGGCCGACTCTAATACCAGCAGCAGTACAGGTGACTTCCCATCATACTGCTACTACAGTATATATACAGCGCACACCACAGCCACATAGTTATGTAAAGGAAATAGTTTGGGCCAAAGTAAAGTAATAGTGAAGCGGGAATTCTACTAACTAAAAAAAATGCCGATATCAAACCCTGGTGCATTTCTGTAGTGCTTGTGTCTCCAGGGCCACATTGTAAACGTCTCTGTCCTGGAGCCCATATATTCAGCTACCTTTCTTTGTTCACAATTGAATTCCCAGAATTTTTGCATTTTAGTCCATTTCTTTTGGCAACCAAAGGGTTAATTGAATGTGCTTAGAGACTGTAAACCATAAAGGCTTTGTTTGCACTTTGTGTTTGTGGAGTGGTAAAAGCTCACAGTTGGCTTTTTACTGCTCCCCCTTATGCTGCTAAGGGAGCCAAGTGGGGAATACATATGCCGCCATTCTCTGCATCGTGCTGCAGCAAAAATCATCCCCCCCCAATTATTACTGCCCACTGAACACAACCGATTCAACTGAATAGGGGTTGTCCCATAACCACATAGAATGCGCAGGGTTTAAGGGGCTAAAACAGGCGGTAAGAAAGTTATACAATGTCTCCTCACTGCCTGTCAAATGCCCTCTGAAAAGCATTCCAAATGCAAATTGTTTTTCAGAGAGCAACTCTAGTATAAGATTGACAAAAACTGACACTTTTTGGGCTTTGTATTGGGTCATTTTGTAGGAGGTTTGTTATGAGTCTTTCTCAGTAGCAAGGCAGGCGGATGCCGGGTCAGAGCTGGTGATTTTGTAGATGAATGTCAGAGCTCTGTTCCTGTTTTGTGAAGAAAGGTCACTCTGGCTGGACTGATGACAAGAACAACTTACTGTACAGTCCGTTTCCGCAAACGTGTTAAAATCTGTCTGTTGTGTATACAGTATACTGACAGCACTATGGAGTATATTTATAAAACAAAAAATCTGACCTTTTCTCTAACATTCACTACAGGAATCTTCCTCGTGCATGTGTTTTAAATGATTAAGTGATTGATTCAACACCAGTTAATACTTGATGAAAGTCACACTCACTGCTTTATAAATATGATCTGTCCTGTGTTGAGGGTTTTTGTATTGGTTTTTGAGTGCTGGTCCGAGAATAAAATTTAGGAAAAGTAGATCACCATATTGGAGTGTCTAACATATGGCCCGCTGTCTCCTTACTGACTGTGATTGACAGCCTCATGAGCCAATGGCTCGCACTGCTGTCTCTCTGTCCAGTGAGGGGAGAGAGAGCTGCTTCTCTTGAGTACAGCACTAAATTGAGATGGAGCTCAGGTAAATATAATAGGGTGCTGGAGGGAGCTACACACAGAAGGTCTTTTACCTTAAAGTGATTGTAAAGGTAAAAAAATAACAAACATATCATACTTGCCTCCACTGTGCAGCTTGTTTTGCTCGTGGCTCCGAACCTGCTTTTCTGGGGTCCTTCGTCGGCTCTCGCGGCTCCTCCCCACATCTGATAACCCCCTCGGAGAAGCGCTTCCCTGAGGGGGTTACCTTGCGGACTCGCTTCCGAGTCCAGCATTCGTGTCCGTAGAGGCCGAATGCTGGACTCGGCCCCGCCCCCCTGGCGCTCGCGTCATTGGATTTGATTGACAGCAGCGGGAGCCAATGGCTGCACTACTATCAATCTATCCAATCAAGAGCCGAGAACCCCGGGCAGAGAGACAGTGCATCCCCGGGCAGAGAGACAGCGCATACCGTTCAGGTAAGTAAAACGGGGGGGCTGGGGGGCCGGTCACTGATCAGGTGTTTTTTCACCTTAATGCATAGGATTCATTAAGGTGAAAAAACATGAAGGTTTACAACCCCTTTAATGCATAGAATGCATTAAGATAAAGAAACGTCTACCTTTTAGAGCCACTTTCAGTGTCCTGAATTCTATGGCAACTCTTCTGTTCTTGCTGATTTGTCTAGCACTATAGCAAAGTACATTTTGGCAACATGCAGTGTAAATAAAGGAATGTTGGTGTTTCACTTTATATTACCTAATGTTATCTCTTGCTCTTCCTAGGAATTGAGATGAGAAAGATCAAAGATGCTCACACTCCCACCAGTGACACCATCAACATCACTCTTTACTACATGCTGTCCTCCTCTTTAGCACCTCTTGTGGACCCTCTTATAAGCAATGAAGAACGTGAAAAGATGGAACTGACACTAAATTATGCCGACCACTGTTTTAGCGGTCACGCCAGCATGCATGCCGAGAATCTTTGGCCGAGCAAATTTGGGGGGATCACCCAGCTTCTCCAGCTTTGGGACCTTTGGAAACTGACCTTACAAAAAAGAGGGTGCAAAAGCCTGGTGGCGGCTGGTGCCCACGGACTCATGCAGGGGATGATGCTTAGCTTCGGTGGTTTACAATTCACGGAAAACCACCTACAGTTCCAGTCTGACCCACACGTCCTTCACAACAGCTATGCTCTCAGAGGAATACATTACAACAAAGACCTCATCAATCTCGCTGTCCTGCTTGATCTGGATGAAAAGCCATTCCTTCATGTGTCAGTGAAATTCCAGGATAAGCTGGTGAAACTTTATGCCTGTGAGGCTGGGTGTTTAAATGAGCCGGTGGAGCTGACATCGGAGATCAAAGGGCATATTTTTCCCATACTGGTGACTCAGCCATTAACACCATTGCTGTATATCTCCACTGAACTGACGCATCTGCAGGATTTGAGGCACACCTTGCATCTGAAGGAGATCTTGGCCCACGAGGAGCACATGGCCAAGCAGTATCCAGGGCTTCCCTTCCTCTTCTGGTTCAGCGTTGCTTCTCTGATCACACTCTTCCATCTCTTCTTATTTAAGCTGATCTACAATGAGTACTGTGGCCCCGGGGCTAAGCCCCTCTTCCGGAGTAAGGTATAAAACTGCTGCAGCGTAGATCAGAGCTTGTTCTATCTGCTGGCTTGTGCTTAGCTTGAGATACTGAATAAGTAGCTAAGGAAACCTGCTTGGTGTTTGCTTGTGGTGGCGGGGTTCTCTCCTCTGTTTCCATTGATGAAAAGCCTTGAGAGCTACAGAACTTTTTGTGTTTTTGCTAAAAGACATTATTTTTACAAGTTCTTCCGGCATGATGATTTCATAAGTTCATACTATGAACTCATAACATTTTTGTAAAAAAATGAAGTCACGAGAGATATAAATATATATATATATATTTTTTT